>NC_091750.1:26969700-27107200 GCF_043380555.1 Nothobranchius furzeri | reverse complement strand
GAGGACCCAGAGGAAGATCAGACCCACCCCTCTGTTGCTTCCTTCCAATCAGAGCCAACCAGGAAGAAAATCAGCTTTGCTCAGCTAGTTAAAGAAGGCCGACGGTTCAACATCGACCTTGTTTCCAAGGTAAAGTCATCTGTGTCACTACATCATAAAATCCCATGCTTTCTACTGACAGGTGTTAAAAATGACTAAAATAAAATGCAGTCCTGTAACATCAGTTACAAGACAACTGAAGCTACAGTGATGTTCTGCTGAGCTGTGGTGGCCTCATGGAGGGGGCCATCGTCTAGCACACTGCTGCTAACCACTTAAACATTCTCCCTCTCCTGATTATAACTTTTTACTCTCTTTGACATTGAGTGTGCTACTACTAGTTTACCCGTTTAATTATAGATTCACTAGGATAAATACAATAAAGTTTATCTCTCACCAAATAGAATATTTACTAAGACATCACAATACCTGTATAACCATAGACACACTACTTGGTATTAGGGCTGCAACTAATGACTATTTTAATAGTCGACTAGTCACTGACAATTGAAACGATTAGTCGACTAATCGGATAAGTTTTCTTGAATTTAGCATGAGATTGCTTTTATTATGTGAAAAATGAGAACACAAGAAAGATGGGTAATTCAATGGAAAATGCATATTTTATAGAACTTTGCTGCTTATAGGCCAATTCATACTAAGAGTAAATAAAACTACCCTAACACCAATTAGGCCCAGTGCCCAGTCAGTACAGACATAAAAGCAAAAATAAAATAAAAATACTTTTGTCAGGCACAGTCGAGCATAACATTGAATCTCTGTTTTAAAAGCGAAAATACGTCTAAAAAATGTACATCCAAAACAAAATGTGTTGGCTTTCGTGTTATTTTAATCTTACACAGGTGAGTCAGACTCTGTTTCATTCAACTGTCCCACGTGCTGTCTCTTTAAGTGTTCATGCATCACCGAGGTGCTGCGTGATTCACAAGGACTGCTTTACAAATAATGCAGGTCATCTTTTTATTCGCCGAACCCAGGATAGAATGCTCCCAAACGTTAGATGTTTTAGTACGTGTAGCTGCAGTGTTGGACGCCGCCATTTCTGTTAATTGGCGCTTAGCAGAGAAGCTATTGCGCTTGTGCCACTCTCGGCAGAGATTGTAATGAAGTGAGATGCCTCACTTGGCCGGAAAAAACACGTCTGGTGACAACGTCGACAATGACAGTCATTGTCGACTATTTCTATTGTCGATATTTGCAGCCCTACTTGTGTGTGTGTGTGTGTGTGTGTGTGTGTGTGTGTGTGTGTGTGTGTGTGTGTGTGTGTGTGTGTGTGTGTGTGTGTGTGTGTGTGAGAGAAAGAGACGGCTTCAGTCAGAGAAGATGTTTACTCCACAGTATCTAGAATGATTGTACCTGATCAGTCAGAACGCTGCAGGAACAGCTGTTTTGTGCTCCTCTAATCACTTTGATTACTGATCGCAGGTGGAAGCTAGTAACCGTGGTCCGCTAAGGAAATGGTGGTCACCTCACCTGACTGAGCTTGAAAGTGTTGTTTGTGGGCGTGTCCTTTTTAATCTCAGTATTTCTCTTCTAGGTGGTATGGGTTGTTTTGGATAAGTGAAGCTGGTAGGAGGTTAGGCCGTAGAGCACGGGTGATTCTTTTCTACACCCATCATGTAAACATCATCATCACAACAACAAAAAACTTCCTCCCATCCATCTTTAAGGGTTTGTTGTGACTGAGCAGCAGGTTTCAGATGAGCTGATGATGTAATCGAATTAAACATGCTGCAATGTTGATGATGTTGAAATCAACTACCCTTCTCTTCTTCAGCTCATGTTCTCTCGTGGTTCACTGGTTGAACTGCTCATCAAATCAAATGTCAGCCGCTATGCAGAGTTCAAGAACGTCACCAGGATACTCACCTACCACCATGGCAACGTAGAACAGGTTTTACTTGTTTACTAATCTGTCTCCATCTCACACCCGACCATTTGGAATATGTTTGCTGTTTAACTTTTAACCTAGCATTACCACAGGCAGCAGGCTCCATCTTTGTTCGCTGCACTGCATGTCGTACTGGATGGTTCCTCTAGAGGTGCAGTACAGAACTCGGACCGGATAGAGAGCCAGATTTGTGGGTACAACCAAAACAAACATGGCATCTATGGAAGAGCTCCATTTTGAGATCACGGTAGAAAAGAAGACTGCCGCGGTATCATAGACAGGATGAAAGACCTCTAAACCAGAGACGGAGTGACCATGCGTCTCTTCCTACTGGATACTTGTCTGTTGCAGCCTGCAAATGCGTCACGTTAATTTCGGGTGACGTGCACAAACAACGCTTCAAATCAATGCAAGTTACGCAAGGCCGCCATTTTCAACACGTTGGTAAACAGCAAGTATATTCCAGCCATTACCTGTTCATTTCTCACCTGTCCGTCTTACTGGTCCATCCCTCGCTTGTCTACATCTCACCTGTTCAACAGGTGCCCTGCAGCAGAGCTGATGTGTTTGCAAGTCGTCAACTGTCAGTGGTTGAAAAGAGGAAGTTGATGCGTTTCCTGACTTCCTGTATGGAGGAGACAGAGGAGCAGCAAGGTGAGTGTCCACCTATGTTCCAGCTGCTGACATCATCAGAAACAAACAGGTGTTTAGTTTCAGGTACATGAATTATGGGCCATTCCCATCAGTACCGGGTCGGCCCGGGCCGGGTAGTGTAGGTTGTTTACATATCTGGGTAGCCTGGTATTTTTCCGGGCCAACCAAGGCTCATTCTCAGCCCTCTTCTCGAGGGGGTCTGCTTCAGGCCGACCAGGGCCAACACACCCACTGCTGACAGCAAATTCACACCTTCCATTAGAGCAAGCCTCTGATTGGTGGGTAGAATCAGCCCACATGGGCTTAAGGCAAGGATGTGTGGAATCAACCGGGCCAGGCTGGGGCTGACTGGGGCTGCCCGGCCCGGGCCGACCCGGTACAGATGGGAATGGCCTATTAGAAGTCCTCTCTGAGTGGTTGCATCTTGTTTGATCTCTGAGTCTGAAGCCACCCAGTAGGTCTGTGTTACTGAATCATCAAGACGCTTCACCCCAGGTTATTCTGGGTAATAAAGTCTTCTTTCTAGCCTACTACAGTCGACCATATTTGGAATTCCTGCACGACCAGCACCTTGGTGACAACCTGCAGCACTTCCTGCTTCATTCTATTGCCATGGCGTCACCGGACACTCCCACAGGGGAGGGGCTGGCATCCACACGTCACTTCCTACGCTGCCTGGGTCGCTATGGAAACACTCCCTTTCTGTTTCCTGTGTACGGGCTCGGAGAGATCCCCCAGTGTTTCTGCAGGTTGGTCTCTGTTACTAGCTGCAGTTCTGGTAAATGGTGCATGGCTTGTATTTGTACAGCACTGTAAAGGGTTAATTTACATCTAATTAATGACCTCATCAGACATGAGATTCCATAATGAATAGGGAGTCAATCTTGTGGACCTTTGGGTATTTAACCAGAAGATTGGAACTTTTTATTGCAGGGATTATGTAACACTTCGTATTAACTGAGAGACAAGAGAAGAGAGAGTCACCTTTAAAACGTTTAAGAAGATTTATTTCTAAACAATTTTAAAGAATTTTAAACAAGACTAACTCTAAACTCTAAGTGATGAATGGATCTGGTGTGAATGAGACGTGAGATGAATGGTGTGTGTGTGTGAGTGATGTTGTAATCAGAACTCTCGTATCCGGAGAAGCAAGTCTGAATGAAGTTGTGATGTTTTGCTCTTAAGCTATGATCGAAGATTCATAAACACATGAGACGCCATATTGTCGCTCCACACATACCCTTCAGGATGAGACCTCCGTACAGATCCAGACTGCCTGGTCCTCGAACCCCCCTTTCTGTACAGGAGCTGATGAAACAGCGTCAGCAGTACGACAGACTAGTCTTTGGATTGTCTCCAGGTAAAAAGAGACAGTTGGTTGACAGCGTCAGATGGACCTCCTTGGGGTCAGTGAGTTCAGCTTTTATTCTGAAAGGAACCGTTGCTTGGTTGGTAAAATGCAACAGATTTTATCCAGCTTGTCGGTTCTTTGCTTAAAAAGGAAGTCCGGGTGGCCGGTCCGATACTTCTCTTAGAATGCGGTGAACTCCAGAGAACCAGAGAACTGAACTAAGATGGCGTGGGACTGGTTTTATTAATCTGGATGTTTTGATTTCTGGTCGAATCAAAGTTGGCAGATGTATAAACACCACAGAGACTATGCCACGCTTCAGAAAGGAAGGTTCTGATTGGACCAGTGAAAGCAATGTGTCGTGCGTTTACATTACGTGTCATCAGAAAGTCTAGTGCAGCTAGATTAAAGTCATATTAGTTATTAAAGCATACTAATCATAACTGTCATCTCACAGATTGGTCAACATTATATTATTGACTAACACTTTGTTTGATTAGCTTTATTAAAAATAGAGTTCTTTGATTCATTAAAAGGAAAGAGTCCTTTATCTTCATTCTTCTCTTGAGCTGGAAAGCAAGCAGTTTAGAAGCAAATGCATGACCTTGAGGCAGTCTCATGCAGATTCGTTCTGTCAGAGGCATCTGTGTGGAGAGAGGGTAAATAAGCTTCGGTGGAATAGCTCCTCCATCACGTTACAGCACCTTCCTAGGGTTCTACAACCCCCCAAGGCGCTTTGCAACACAATCAGCCATTCACCCATTCACACGCTGGTGGTGTGAATGGGTGATGTAGCCACAGCTGCCCTGGGGCGCACTGACAGAGGCGAGGCTGCCGAGCACAGGCGCCACCAGTCCCTCTGACCACCACCAGCAGGCAGGGAGGGTTAAGTGTCTTGCCCAAGGACACAACAACAGCTTTCTCTGGTTGTAGCCGGGATCGAACCTGCAACCCTCTGATTACTGGTGTAACCAAGTGGCTACAGTCAAACCGGTTAGGCGCCGGCTATCCTAGCGGCCTCTCGTACACTCGATCCTCTGCATTCGACTGTTGACAAGTCCCACCTGTACGTGCACAGCTGCTCGAGTCCGTTCAGTCATTCATACACAGAATATTTGGTCACGCCGCGTCTAACCCACAGATTTTAAATTGAACAACTGAGGTGGAAAGGAAGATGACAGTATGAGTTAGTAGCGTTAATGATTAGCTACTTATTTATTAAATGATCAGTAAGATGTGATGTTCCATATAAATGTGTATGAGTCTGATTGGTCTTTGAAGGTTTAATCAGGAGACGTTAGTTTCTTTGACTATTTAGGTGTAACTTACCCAAAGGCCAGTATTTTCATCAAAATGAACAGAAATGACCTTTTGAGTTGCAGACACAAACACCCCGTCTGTCTGGCCTCCTAACAGGAAGCAAGGCCTCGTCGTCGCATAGAGGAGACATAATAATGCCTACCTGCCTTATCTGGCTGAGACCGTCTCCACTTTCACTCTGAATAAGTTCATCTTCCTTGAATCATAAATGACTTTTTAAAAGGTGATAAATGCATAAGTGCCATATAACCGTGTCTTGTTAAATCCCAGAGTGTGAATAATGTGTGCTTTATTCACTGATGGGTTGAAATGAATAATTTTCCTGTAATGATTCATTTCAGATCTTCAACCTACACCAGATCAGTGTTTGTTGATTTCATGTTGATCCATCCAACACATTATATTAAGATCATTATTAAGATTTAACATTTTTGCTTCACATAACTGTTATAACACTCCCTTCACACTGAAGCTTGGTTTATGCTCGACGCATTCACTTTCCGCTTGGTGATGCGGCTCGCGGATGGAACGCGCTTCACAACTCGCAGCGTTTATGGTTCGTGCGGCTCGTGTCTGCGGTGAGCCAATATTCTCCCAAACTGTAGGGGGCAGCATGGAGCTCTACGGCATGCATCCAACACTACACCATAGTAGAAGTAGAAATGACTGTTTACAACATGGCATTTCAGCATTTTTAGCAGCGTCCTCGTCTTTTCCGACAGTACGAGCTATTTCTCTCCGAGAATTATTAACAACATGTTGATCACGGTGATCTCTGAGAGCTGAATCATACAAATGTCTGTATTTACGAACCTCTGCCATGTTTTTCCGCGTCCGTCCCTCCGCGTGGTAAGAAATTTTCCGAGGTGCACGTTGCGGAAATTCTGGGCCGTGCGGAGGCGCGGTGGAGGGGCGCGGTTGTTAAAATGACGCAACTTTTCCGCGCGGAGCCGTGCGGACCTCGCGGACGCGTCAAGCATAAACCAACCTTAACGCCGGGGACACACTGGCCGCGGAAGCGCCGCGAAAATGGGATTGCCTTCATTCGGCGCCCTTCTTAAGCTATTCTGTAGACCACATGAGCCGCCGAAGCGCCGCGAATCGCCTCGCGCCGGTGCGCGCCGGCGCTCCAGCTCGCGCCGTGCAGCGATCATTTCGGTGTCGGCTCTATTTTTTTCGCGAGCCGCGGGTGACTCGCGTCAATTCTGGCAGGAAGTCAAACCTAGACATAAGAGGCAGGCCGGTAAAGTTAACAAAATAAAGCATTTCAAAATAAAATTACGCAATCAAATGTGTTCGTAATCAGACACTGCAGAAAAACCACACGAACACACACACACACACACATCGAACTTGTGTGCGTGTGTGACCGCGTTAAGGGGG
The DNA here is from genome assembly GCF_043380555.1 of Nothobranchius furzeri. NCBI lineage: Eukaryota > Metazoa > Chordata > Actinopteri > Cyprinodontiformes > Nothobranchiidae > Nothobranchius > Nothobranchius furzeri. Next base: position 27,100,541 of record NC_091750.1, on the reverse strand, counting down.
GTGTGGTTTTGGGTGTCTTTTCACCGGAGCAAACAGGACAGAGAGGCAGAAAGTCTGAGGCAAGCAGTTAAGATGGATGACTTTAAATGAATTATGGAAGTTGAGAAACACAAGGAGCTGTACGACCCCCGAAAAACATGATTGTTTACGTACCCATTTCGGAAGAAACTGCTAAGATACAGCTGCAGAATTGGAGCGGGTTCCAAGAGATTCAACTGGCAGAAACAACTGGTACACACACACACACACACACACACACACACACACACACACACACACACACACACACACACACACACACACACACACACACACGTAGAGGAAAAGAGCTGAGAAAAGGCAGAGAGGAAACGGAGGACACCAAGTGTTTAAAAGAAAAACTACAGCTGAGCCGAGGCGCGTCTGATCTGAACTGAGGAGCGGCGAGCAGCGGCCGAATTTCGTGAGCGATTCGCTTCTCGGCGCTTCCGCGGCCGGTGTGTCCCCGGCGTAACAGTTAACCTCTGAGTGAAAGAGTGACCTTCTGAGCCATTTTGGTAACGCCCTCTTAAACGTGTCAAATTCTGATTTGTCTATGTTTATAAACAGTAAAGTTAATAAAAGCTAGAACACTTCCTGGTCTAGCCAGTCTTCGCCGTTCACTAAATAACACCAATCGGGTGAACAAGCATTTTGAGACCATTCATTCTTTTGACCCCAAGGTCCAAGCCTCTCCGCAAAGCTTGCGAGTGATCGCAGACACACTCAACACCTCAGACAGACGCCTAACCTGCAGGTCCTGGTTGCACGTCATGGCTGGACTAGAAATGTGAGTTCAAAGGGAACTCTTTGGGTTCCTGTGGTCTCGACGTCCAGTGAACATCACCACTCGGGCCGCTTTCGTCTGGACCGCCGATGGGCAACCGTCACACAAAGGTGTGCAGACTCTGCCCGATTGGGTCAGATGGTTTTAAATGTCTAGATTAGCAAACGCAGCCAATCTGATTTTACAGCCCAGACGCCACAATCTCTCTCAGATACTTAAGAAAAGTTTTGCTAAAACATCTAGCTTCCATTCCATCATTCCATTCATACTTTGTCATGTGTAATAATTTTGTTTAGAAAAGAGAATTAAAGATTTTAGATACTGTGTGCTTGACTGTGTCTGGATTAATATGAAGTGTGTGTATGGTCCCTGAATAGTCAAAGAAACTTAAGTCTTCCTATTAAACATTCAAAGACCAATCAGATTCATATTTCATATTTATCTTACTGATCATTCAATAAATAAGTAGCTGGTTCAGGTAAACCAAAATAAAATACTAATGTTTAAAGTCCAGAGGAGGGAGGAAGGCTTTATAGCAGGGGTATTCAATTCTAGTCCTGGATGGCTGTTATCCAGCACGTTTTAGTTGTTTCCCTGCTCCAACACACTTGAATCAGTGGTTGAATTACCAGTGCAGCAGCTCTGCAGAAGCCTGTTAATTATCTGCTGACTGAAATCAGGTGTGTTGAAACAGAGTTAAAACTAAAACGTGCTGGAAACCGGCCCTCCAGGCCCAGAAGTAAATACCCCTGCTTTATAGGCGCAGAGAACTCCCGTCATGATCCTGGAGACGGCACGAGGAGATGACATGAGTGTGCCCTCCAGGATCACACCAACACCACCTGACCACACGGAGGCATGTGTAAGAAAGAAAAACTGGTGATGTATGAGATCTAAACAAAAACTACGAACAAAATCAATTTTACAGTTGTTTAACCTGCTGAGCATCGCCTCCCCAAAGAGCTGCACAAAGGTGCAACTGGCTCAGAACCAGGGTGCTCCGTTATGCAGGTGGTCACCTCCTCCTGCTGACACCCGAGGATTACCTACAACAAAGGGAAAACTGATATCAATAAGGAAATAATTAAATCAGAGCTAAAAGTTTAATTTTAGTGTGACGTTTGAGATTGTGGGAAATAAATGTGGACATGGTTTTTTATTGTGGGGTCAGTACCTTGGGCGTTTCTCTGTAGCAACATTTTGTCTGGCTGACAATGAAGTAGAAAAGTCACCAGTTGATGCAGAGTTAGACTACATTACTCCAGCTAAGCTAAATGTAGCTAAACTAGACACTAGTCAGTTAAAATTGGTCCTCAGTGCTGACAAGCAGGGGCGGATTAAGGACTTAAGAACATCCGGGGCTTAACACACAATTACACACACACACGTGACACGCACTAGTCAACATCATATATATTTGTCTATATAATTTTTAATCTGAAGCTACATATGAAGCATTTTCAGGGCAGAGTATTGTTCCTGTTAGTGTTTAGTGTGAGATGATAGTAAATATTCCCGTTCTTTCTCCAACAACTTTACCTGATAAGCTAACTTTAGGCAAACCAGCAGCACAACAAATATTTTCTAATAAGACTCACAAACCTGAGTCAACACCAGTCTCATCAAAGCTGGGGTTCTGTCGCCGTACTTTTGGTCTAAAAAACGTCCTTATGTCCATCTTCACTCATGCGTTTCAGGCAGAGAGCGTAGAAGAAGCCGGCTGCTGAAGGGCTTCTTCTTCAGTGGTGGAGGCTCAGGCAGGCTGTATACAAACTACTGCCAGCTGCGCCCTCTCTGTTGGACTTTGGTACTGCATGTTACTTCCACGATTTAGATCCGGGGCTTTCCATAAAACATCCGGGGCTTGAGCCCAAGTAGCCGGGCCTAACGCCGCCCCTGCTGACAAGCCTGAGCTAATGTTGTTTTCTAACACTAAACAAGACTTCTAAGGATGCCCTCAGTGACCACTGTTGAGGGAAACCTGGAGGTGGTCCACCTTGGTGCCTGACTCCGTGACTCCCTCTCCTTCAAGCCCACGTAGATAATCTTATGAAGAAACAAACTCAGACTGGGCTTCTTTTTCTAAATAAACAGTTTTTCTTTGAGGCAACAAAACGACTAGTTACTGCAACATTTCTGTCTATTCTGGATTATGGAGACCTTTTGTACATGAATGCCTCAGCACAGTGTCTTGGTAAGACTGATGTGGTCGTCATGCCTAGCTGAGGTGTATTACTAACTGTAGACCACTGACCCATCATGGTGAGTTTTGTTCTCCAGTGGGACGACCTTCTTTATCCACCAGGAGGTTGGGACGTTGGTACACCTTCATTTAAGAGGCCATGCTTGGATTACTACTTGGGCTGTGTGGCGGTGCCGTTGTTAGCACTGTTGACTCACAGCAAGAAGGTTGCAGGTTCGAAACTCGGCTGTGGCCTTTCTGCGTGGAGTTGCGTGTTCTCCCCGTGCATGCTTGGGTTTCCTCTGAGTACTCTGGTTTACCCCACTGATCACAACATGCCCTATAGGTTAACTGTTGTACACCGCTTTGGATGAAAGCGTCTGCCACATAAATAAAAACTTAATCCCACGGAGAAGTGTAACTTCTCACAGTCTGCGTACAGCAATCAGCTGTTACTCTGTGTTCTGTTTGCTCGCACTGCACTGGGCTACAGGGCTTTGTTCACTACTCCTCCTGCATGGAGCAGGCTGCAGGATCACTGGACATTAACCCAGTTTATCTCCTTGACTACATTTAAAACCAGACTGAGAACCCTTGAGACGGATTCCCTGTCTTGTAACTGCCTTCTGTAATCTAGTACATAACATGTCTGTGTAACTGTAACTCTTGCTGCCTCTTGGCCAGGACTCCCTTGAAAATGAGGTTTTTAATCTCAAATGGACCTTCCTGGTTAAATAAAGAATGAATATTAAAAAAATAATAATAATTAGGGAGTGTCACTGGAAGCTAGCTGCTTTACGTAGGATGATGCAGAGTGTACAGGTGTGTATGTCACCTCTCCATCTTCCCTCCAGCCTACGCTGACTCGTTGCTGGTTTGTTTGTTGTTACAGGATGAGTGCTGTGTTTGGGGGGGTCTACTGTCTGAGACACTCTGTCCAATGTCTGATCGTAGACAAAGACACCAACAGGTACGATGTCATTCTTTAGTGAGGAAGTTTTCCATCAATGGCTGTTTCTAACCTCCACTATGAAAAGCTGCTCTACCCTTTGTGCCTTCAGGTCTGTGCCTTCTCACATTCAAGTGTGCCTCTAAACAAAAGTCCAGCTACTGATTAGAAACTCTTTCGACATCATTTTTCTGTATTTAAAGCCTTCAAATCAGATCTTAAGGGTTCGTCCAGGATCAAGGTGTCAGGAGTTAAAGTCTGCGACAGGTGTTTAAAGTCAGTTACAGGTGTGTAGAGTCTGCAAAGGAAAGCAGGTGGTATAGGCAGCCTAAGTCACGCCCACCTACTTCCGGATCACGGGTCCCCGGAAGAAAGAAAAAATGAATGCAAGTAAACGGGACTAAAAACTCTATTTTCTAATTCCACTTGTTTTGTGCCATGGATTTCACACATGATGTCCACGAATTTTAAAGAAAATTTTTAATACCAAGAATGCGCTTATTTTCAAACGGGGGGAAACGTTATTTTAGGTTTCTTGTGAAAATACGTCCAGGACTACAAACGCGCATCTCGAAGGTGACGTAATCAAACCAGACACGGAGAAAACTGAGGGAAAAGGGCTGTATGTTCAGCAAACTTCCCACAGGAGGAAAGAACACCCATAAATCTGGTCATGTGGTAAGCAGCAGCTACGCTGGGGGGAGGAGCTTATATGGTGACGTCACATATGCGACGTGCCGATTTCTGGTGTGTAGTCATGCTAATTACGAACTTTTACAAGCTGATAAACCTCAAAGAACATGACTGGCATGGTCAAAACACCCATCGTTAGTTTTCATTTAAATGGCAGCACAACATGCGTGATCCAGGGCGTAAGGCAAAGCGGGTTCGAAAATAGCGTTTTTAGCCCCGTTGGCTTGCTTGAATTTTTTCGTTCTTCCGGGGACCCGTGAACCGACCGGGAAGGGAGGAGACTTAGGCTCCCTACGGTGAAAGACAACAATCTTAGTACAACTATAAAATCGATATAGCGGTATAGGTACAGTATCATATCTGTTTCTAAATACATCCTGATATGAAGATAACATCACCCAGCCCTAGTTGTAATAACTTGACCCGTACTGCAGTCCTGGAAAGGTCCCGGAAAATCATGTCAAAAAGAGTGGGAACCCCGAGCACAGTGGCGGTTCAACATCGAATTACTCCCCGGGCGAGGCCCCCTTTGAGCGCCCCCCCCCCCCCCCCCTACCGCCCTCCCCACCACCCCACCTGCACGAACACACACGTTTTCCATAAACAGACATGTTTTATTAGAACGACTATTGAACATTCATTTTTCTAAGTTGCACATATTTACATTAATTACTATGAAGTTGTCAGAATGTAAAGCAATATACATTATATACTGTATCAAAATATATAGAATCAAATATACAAAAACAAACAATAACTAAATATTAAGAATATATGAACATAATAGATAATAAATATTCTAAATAGCAAAAATATTTCACACATAACAAACTAAAGATAATCACTACAGCATTGCACTTAGAATAGAAAACACAAACTAAAATTAAAACCTAACCTTGATGCAACGTCATCAATAATGTCATCATATGAAATCTGCTCCCCTACTGAGTGATTGATACTAATCAGAGCCAGGTTAGTGAGCCGCCCCTGAAACATAGGTGACCTCAGGTATGACTTGATCAAGTTTTGAAAAGCTCCTCTCAGCTGGAGCCACAGTGACTGGCAGAGCAGTCCAAAAGTTGGGGTGGATCTCCAATAGATCTTTATCATGATCCATAATATTTTAGAATTGCCTCTGAAATTGTAATTTAAACTGACATAAAAAACTGTAGACTACCAAAAATGCCAACTTTTACAGAACAAATCATGTAAAAAATAATCCGTGCAGCCATCTGCAATAAATAAACAGGATAGTTAGTGGTGACTGGGGTGTTTTCTTCTGCTTGTAGAGTTGTTTTATTTATTATTATGTGAACATGATTAACATGTGTTAGTTGTTGTTCAGGCAGGCCACAGGCTGCAGCGAGCATTTAACAAATCCTAGTTTGAATCAGTAAAAAACGATTCAAGGACTTTTTTCGAACCATTTGAATATTCGTTTCAATATTTCAGCCCTATTAGCTCTGTTAGCAATTAGTTGACCGCATTTAACCGTTAAAATCCCAGTTAACTGGTTCAAAAAATGTAAAACATGCATCATGAGAGCTACATACCTTTATCTTCCCCCCCCCCCCCCGAATGGGGCACCTGGTGGTTTTAGCCTTTTTATGTTCATCTCTTCTGTTTGGCTCCTGACTCAGTAAGTTTCCTTTAGTCAGGACTAAACTATTTGACCTTGATGGGGGGGGTGACCACAAAATCGTTTTGTTTTTCCTTTTTTTATTCGGCCATTTCACACAATTCAGAGAAACCTGAAAGAATGATAGGCCTGTGTTTATGATATTATGAATGAAATATGGAAGAACATCTAGATGTGATGGACTTTAGCCATGTTAATACAGTTGATTCAGCCCCTGCACGCTCATTTCATTTGGGAAAGACGCAGAGGTGAATTCCCCCGCCGCACCCCTCCCCTTCCTGTTCTTCATAGACACACGGTGCACGTGAACGTTCTCAGTCAGCATGAGCGCCTGCAGCTGCAGGGGGCGCCAGTTTGCTGTTTCCAATCCAGACACTGTCATTTGACAGATAATAGAAAACCTCGGTGCGGCGCAGATTTCCTTTTTTTTTTTTTTTTTTTTACTCCGCGCTTGTGCGCCCCTTTTGTGTCATGAAAAAATGCCGCCCCGGGCAACTGCCCTGTCTGCCCGTGCCTAAAACCGCTACTGCCCGAGCATGTGACAGGTGGTGTTGAGTCTGTCCGGGTGTCGGTCTCACCGGACCGCCACACTTCCCTGGGTTCTCCACTCATCACACACTCACGTATTCAGCACCAGAACACCACTGGTGTGAGAGGTTCTCCGACCCGATGTTCTTCTGTTTTCAGATGTAAGGCTGTGGTTGACAGTCGAGGACAGAGAATTAACTGCAGTCATTTTGTGATGGAGGACGGGTACTTGGTTGGAGACAGAAAGAAGATGGACACGTCCCTCAGGTTACAGCTTGACAATCATGAATGTGGCCCCGCCCCCAGAGGAGGTGTTGCCACTGATGAAGAGAACAGAAGATGAATGTTAATGTTTGTGTCCAGGTTCCTGAGCAGAGCAGTTCTTATCACTGACGCATCGGTTCTGCCCGGAGAGTCGGACCAGCAGGTAAATCCACCTGAGTCAGATTGAGGTGTGGTGTGTACTCTGAGTTAGCCCCATTATGCTGCAGCTTTACCTGCGGTAGCAAGAAGAGACCGGTTTCAGCTGATAAAGCTAATGACCAGCTGAACAGGTAGACCTTAGTTCAATTCAGTTTATTTCTAAAGCGCCACATCAGGACCAGAGTCGTCTCAAGGACCTTCATGCAGTAAACAATACAGGTCTGGGGTCTCATTTATCAAACATGGCGTAGAATCCTTACTAAAACCGTACTTAAGCTCAGCAAAAAAAAAAAAGAACGTACGCCAAGTAGGTTTGTGATCTATCCAACATGGAGTACGCACAGCTGCACACAATCTCCGCTTCATAAATCAGAAACTATCTAGAATGTTTCTCAGCTGCATTTCAGTCACATCCCGCCCTCACCACGCCCACTTACTGCCATATATAGTCAATGCAATTGCCTTGTGGATATCATGCTTATACATAAGCCGGCTGTTGCAGCATTTCAATCACAACCGCAGATCAAGGAAGCGCTATTTCACGAGCAGAAATTGAGGTACCTGTGGGTGAGGTGGAGAAATGAAAGGAAGTGCTTTTGCAAAACAAATAAGAGAAAATCCACGGAGTGGCGCAGCGTTGCTGAAGCCGTCAATGCTGAGTTCTTCAGAGAGATCTGTGGCGGATATAAAAAAGTGATCTGATCAGGATTCGATCCCCAGACTCCCAGGTGAAAGTCATGTGCGCTAACCAGTCACCCAAACGGACATCTCCCTTGTCCAAGTAGCCAGGGCGCGTGATCAATCGGGTCTCAGTGACAGGACACACACTGTCACAGACGCATGGCATTCTGTCTCAATCTGTCCCCCTGCTGATTTTCTGCATTCCGTATTCTGTGCTTCAGGCTGTGTGTGTGTGTGTGTGCACGTGTGTGGGGTCTTGTTCTGTGTGAAAACCAAGCAGTACATGTGATAATGCTGCAGGATTACATAATTGTATCTTCTCAGCAGCAGCACTGCAGGTGCTCTCCATGTTCAAAATGCGCGTAAGCCAGGTCCTTAGTCAACTTATAGTTGTGCACATTTTTCCGCTAAGTTTTCTTTCATAAATCCCAAAGTTTGTGTGGAAAGCTGCTTACGCAGTTTTCCGACTCCGTTTTGTGCGTAAGCAAGCTTGATAAATGAGGCCCCAGTTCATTAAGCCAATCAGTAACAAGTTTCCTGTATAAGGAACCCAGCAGGTTGCAGGTTACTAAGCAAGCATGCAGCGACAGTGGAGAGGAAAACTCCTTTTTACAGGAAGAAACCTTCAGAAGATCAGAATATAGTGAGCGTTAGCAAAGAATTCAGACACCACTCCTTCTCTTCTTAGAGAGGTTATATTTCTTAATGAGAAGTAAAATGTCAAGCATTTCTGTAAAGTGAATATATTAACCATTAATAACATGATAATATTAATATGTGAATATTCTGATAGATTAATGTTATTTAATTCAACAAATAGACTAATCTGGTGTAATTTAAGATCTGGATTATTAGAATCTTAACCTATCATTACTGTAGAGCATTCACAAATATTCAAACACTTTAGATTTAAAAGCATATTGTAGGTACCACAGCATATGATCATAACAGCTTGAAGAGATCAAGTCGTTTTATGAGCCAGAAAAGATGACTTTATTAAAATAACAGATAAGAAGTCTTGTCTTCTGCAGCGTCCTGATGTCTTGTGATATAACACAGGATAATTTATGGATATTGGGTCATGATCATAGATTCCATATCGACACTTTGGTGTCAGATTGACCATTTAAGTATGGCCTGTAAGTTAGAAGGTTAATTTCTAGTCATTTTGATGAAATACACGGCCTTTTGTTACAATACAAGGATACAAACTTCACAACACTCTCACGGTGTAAAAGTTCAGCACATATGTTTGGTTACATTTTTGCATCTGCGCCTACAGTGTGAGGGAAAGGGGCAATGCAATGCTGCCTTCAGGGTATCTCTAGGCTCCTCAGTAGCAGCGACAGACAGCTGGTTTGACCGGCTCTGAGAGGCGCTAATCAGCATTTGCAGATCACATTTTTTAACGGACGTAGGCTGCAGATTCTTCTTCCAGTCGGCGGACTGGGCATCGAAGCTAGGAATCGAAACTTAAAACTTTGAACGATTCCAGGAAATACGGACAGTCAGTTAGTGCTAAACTAACTAGCATCAGAAGCAAACATGTTTCAAGCCAAGTACTAGAATGCCTAATGAGTTTGATGGCCACTCGATAAATACATTTGAAAGGCAAAATCAACTTTGCATGTCCTTTCTTCTAAAGATGAGACTTTATTTCAACATAAGGCTACCTGGAGCACAGCACTGTTAAGTGGGCTGGCTTAAGGTGTGTTGGGGTCCTTCGGGTCCTTTCTTCAGTTTAGTAGTGGCGGCAGTTGGCCACAGAGGTGCCTGATTTTTTTTTATTATCAGCTTTTAAAAATAATTTCGGCCGATATAGAAAAAATTGAATATATTGGCTGTCCGATATATCAGTCGGCCTCAAATACCAAGTAGTGTTTCTATGTCTACATTGTGATTTCTTAGTGGATATTCTATTTTATGAGAAATTAACTTACTTTTTCTTTATCTTAGTGATTCTATAATTAATTCGACAGGTGAACTAGTAGTAGCCCATTCCAAGTCAAAGAGAGTAAAATGTTGGTCCAAAGATGAGAACTTCAGTCTTGTCATGATTTAAAAGCAGAAAGTTTAGAGTCAACCAATTTTTTATGTCTTCGAGACAAGCCTGTAATCTAAATAATCGATTAGGTTCATCAGGGTTGATGGATAGATATAACTGAGTATCATCAGCATAACAGTGGAAGTTTATCCCATGCTTTCTAATGATTTTACCAATCGGAAGCATATATATAGTAAAAGAATTGGTCCAAGCACTGAACCCTGTGGTACTCCACAAGTAACCCTAGAGTATGAAGATCTGCCATGTACATTTACAAAATGAAATCTATCCGACAGGTAGGATTTAAACCAGCCTAGCGCTGTTCGTTTGTTCCTTACAACATGTTCAAGTGCTCCTCCTTGAACTGTCACCTTATCGTGGTGGAGGAGTTTGAGTGCCCTAATGATCCTAGGAGCTATGTTTTCTGGGGCACTTTGTGCCCCTGGTAGGGTCTCCCATGACAAATTGGTCTTAGGTGAAGGGTGAGACATAGAACGGTTCAGAGGATCTGTCATGAATATGCAAACAAAGAGTCTGAGTACCCGGCCCGGAGGGTTACCTGGGTCCCACCCTGGAGCCAGGCCTGGGGTTGTGGGCCGTGAGCGAGCGCCTGGTGGCTGGGCTTTCGCCCATGGGGCCCGGCCGGGCCCAGCCCGAACCGGATACATGGGCTCATCCAACTGTGGACCCACCACCCGCAGGAGGAACATGAAGGGTCCGTTTCAGTGTGGACTGGATGGCAGACCGAGGCGGAAGCCTTGGCGGTCCGATCCACGGACAACAAAACTGGTTTTTGGGACATGGAACGTCACCTCGCTGGCGGGGAAGGAGCAGGAGCTGGTGGCAGAGGTTGAGAGGTACCGATTAGATATAGTCTGACTCACCTCGACACATAGCATTGGCTCTTGAACCCAAGTCCTTGAGAGGGGTTGGACACTCTCCTTTACTGGAGTTGCTCCGGGTGAGAGGCGGAGGGCTGGGGTTGGCTTTTTGTTAGCCCCAAAACGCTCTGCCTGTGTGTTGGGGATAGCTTCGCTGCGCCTTCGAGTCGGCGAACGGGTCCTGACTGTTTGTGTTTATGGGCCAAATATCAGTTCAGAGTACCCACCCTTTTTGGAGTCCCTGGGACGAGTGCTAGATAGTGCTCCATCAGGGGACTCCATTGTCCTGCTGGGGGACTTCAATGCTCACGTGGGCAATGACAGCATGACCTGGAGGGGTGTGATTGGGAGGAACAGCCCGCCTGATCTGAACTCAAGTGGTGTTTCGTTACTGGACTTCTGTGCAAGCCACAGTTTGGCCATAACAAACACCATGTTCGAACATAAGGATTCCCATCGGTATACTTGGTACCAGAGCAGCCTAGGTCGCAGGTCGATGATAGACTTCGTAGTCGTATCATCTGACCTGCGGCCGTATGTTTTGGACACCCGAGTGAAGAGAGGAGTGGAGCTGTCAACTGACCACCACCTGGTGGTGAGTTGGATCAGATGGCAGGAGAAGATGCCGCATAGACCTGACAGACCCAAATGCGTAATGAGGGTCTACTGGGAATGCCTGGCAGAAGAACCTGTCAAGACGGTCTTCAACTCCCACCTCCGGCAGAGCTTTGACCGCGTTAGAGCAGTGGGGGACATTGACTCTGAGTGGGCCTTGTTCCACTCTGCGATTGTTGAGGCGGCTGTTGCTAGCTGTGGTCGCATGGTGGCCGGTGCCAGTCGTGGTGGCAACCCCCGTACCCGCTAGTGGACACCAGAGGTTCAGGGAGCCGTCAGGCTGAAGAAGGAGGCCTACAGGGCGTGGCTGGTCTGTGGGTCCCCGGAGGCAGCAGATAGGTACCGGATAGCCAAGCGGGGTGCAGCAGTGGCAGTTGCCGAGGTAAAATCTCGATCGGCTCCAAAGAGGTTCTGGCCAACTGTCTGGCGCCTCAGGAGAGGAAGGCAGCAACTCGCTCACACTGTTTACAGTGGGGATGGGGAGCTGCTGACGTCAACTGGGGCTATAGTTGGACGGTGGAAGGAATACTTTGAGGAGCTCCTCAATCCCACCTACGCGCATTCCGAGGAGGAACCAGAGCTGGGAGACCTGGGGATGGACTGTCCAATCTCGGGGCAGAAGTTGCTGAGGTAGTCAAACAACTACACAGCGGCGGAGCCCCGGGGACGGATGAGATTCGTCCTGGGTATCTCGAGGCTATGGATGTTCTAGGGCTGTTGTGGTTGACACATCTCTGCAACATTGCGTGGTCATCGGGGCAGTTCCTGTGGAGTGGCAGACCGGGGTGGTGGTCCCCATCTTTAAGAAGGGTGACCTGAGGGTGTGTTCCATCTACAGGGGGATCACACTCCTCAGCCTCCCTGGAAAGGTCTACTCCAAGGCACTCGAGGAGGGTCCGATTGATAGTCGAATCTCAGATTGAGGAGGAGCAATGTGGTTTTCTTCCTGGCCGTGGAACTGTGGACCAGCTCTATACCCTTGCAAGGGTGATGGAGGTGACATGGGAGTTTGCACAACCAATCCACATGTGTTTTGTGGATTTGGAGAAGGCTTATGACCGTGTCCCCAGGGTCACCCTGTGGGGGACGCTCCAGGAGTATGGGGTGGGTGGCTTTCTGTTAAGGGCCATTCAGTCCCTTTACCAGAGGAGCGCGAGTTTGGTCCGCATAGCCGGTAGTGAGTCGAACCTGTTCCCGGTGAGGGTTGGACTCCACCAGGGCTGCCCTTTGTCACCGGTTCTGTTCATTACCTTTATGGACAGAATTTCTAGGCGCAGCCGTGGTGTGGAGTGTGTCGAGTTTGGTGGCAGGAGAATGTCATCTCTACTTTTTGCAGATGATGTGGACCTCCTGGCTTCATCCAGCTCTGACCTTCAACTCTTGCTGGGTAGGTTCGCGGCTGAGTGTGAAGCGGCTGGGATGAGGATCAGCACCTCCAAATCTGAGACCATGGTTCTCGACCGGAAAAGGGTGGCTTGCCAACTCCGGGTCGGGAGAGAGGTCCTTCCTCAAGTGGAGGAGTTTAAGTATCTCGGGGTCTTGTTCACGAGTGAGGGTAGGAGCGATCGAGAGATCGACAGGTGGATTGATTCAGCGTCTGCAGTGATGCGGACACTGAGACGATCTGTCGTGGTGAAGAGGGAGCTGAGCCAGAAAGCCAGGCTCTCGATTTACCGGTCGATCTACGTTCAAATCCTCACCTATACTCATGAGCTTTGGGTAATGACCGAAAGAACGAGGTCACGGATACAAGCGGCCGAAATGAGTTTCCTCCTTAGGGTGGCCGGGCTCAGCCTTAGAGATTGGGTGAGGAGCTCGGACATTCGGGAGGGACTCGGAGTAGAACCGCTGCTCCTCCGGATCGAAAGGAGTCAGCTGAGGTGGTTTGGGCATCTGGTCAGGATGCCTCCTGGACGCCTCCCTGGGGAGGTGTTTCGGGCATGTCCTGCTGGCAGGAGGCCCCCGGGTCAACCCAGGACATGTTGGAGAGGTTATATCTCCAATCTGGTCCGGGAACGCCTTGGTGGAGGTGGCCGGGGAGAGGACGGTCTGGAGCTCCCTAGTTGGGATGCTGCCCCCGTGACCCGGATAAGCGGAGGAAGACGACGACGATGTTCAAGCCTTTCTAAAAGATCATTGTGATCTACTGTGTCAAAGGCAGCACTGAGATCTAACAAGACTAGAACAGACAGAAGATTCTTATCTGAGGCCATGAGAATATCATTTGTAACTTTCACTAACGCAGTTTTAGTGCTGTGATACTCTCTAAAACCAGACTGAAATTCCTCAAACAGATCATTAGTGTTTAAATGCTCACATACTTGGATGGCCACTGTTTTCTCAGTTTGGATAAAAATGGAAGGTTAGATATTGGTCTATAATTCATTGGGTCATCTGGATCCAGAGAAGGCTTCTTAAGTAAAGGTTTGATTTCAGCAACCTTAAAATCCTGTGGTATGTATCCATCTACTAAGGATAGATTCATTATATCTAGAATGGGGGCAGTAACCAAAGGAAATGCATCTTTAAATAATTTGGTTGGGATTGGATCTAAAATGCAAGTTGAAGGTTTAGATGAAGCTAATATTTTTGATAACTCTGAAAGCTCAACTGGATCAAAACGGTTCAAGCACAGATGATGTTCTACAGTCACCTCTGATGCTGCCTCACTTACTGAGGAAGAAGAAATCGCATTAGGGAGGATGCTAAAGATTTTGTTTCTAATAGAATTAATTGTACTTGTAAAAAATCCCATGAAGTCATTGCTGCTGAGGATTAAGGGAATAGATGGCTCAGAGCTATGATTCTGTGTAAGTTTAGCAACTGTACTGAAAAGAAATTTAGGATTATGCTTATTCTCCTCAATTAGTGCTGAAAAATAAGCAGTTCTAGCTTGTTGAAGCTTAGTTTTATAAAGCACAAGACTATTTTTCCAGGATAAGTAGGACTCCTCCTGTTGTGTAGAGAGCCAATTTTCAAGAGTTTTGTTTTAAAGTTTGTAAACGAAAATTAAACCAGGGAGCTAACTTCCTGTCCCTAATTACCTTCTTTTTTAAAGGGGCAACATCATCTAATGCCACACGTAAAGAAGTAACACTATGAACTAAAGCATCAATTTTTGAAGGGTTAGAAATGAAAATATTGCCCTCTGCTATGTTTCTCTGACATGCTGAGGACAGTAAAGATGGAACAGTTGATTTAAATGATGCAACTGCGTTGTCAGATAGAGACAGACTATAGTGAAATTTACTTTCATGTCTCGAGAACTCAGCTATAAAAAACTCAAAGGTTATCAGAAAGTGGTCCGAGAGGACTGGATTATGTGGAAATATTATTTCCTCACACTCTATTCCATAAGTCAGCACAAGGTCTAATGCATGACGGCAAGAGTGGGTGGAGCTATGTATTCTTTGGGTAAAACCAATTGAGTCTCAGATATTACTAAAGGCTACATTGAGGCTATTGTTTTCAATGTCCATATGAATATTAAAATCCCCCACTACAATGACCTTATCAGTATTTAGCACCAAATCAGAGATCTGATCCAAAAACTCAGAGTAAGGGCCTGGTGGACGATATAAAACTACAAACAAGAGTGGTTTTACAGTTTTGCAATCTGGATTAGGAAAACTAAGAATAAGATGTTCAAACGAACTGTAGTTAATAATTGGTAAGAGATTGGTTAATAGGTCTGAATGAAAAATGGTTGCTACTCCTCCTCCTCGCCCTGTACTTGAAGCAATATGATGATTTAAATAATTCGAAGTAGTCGACTTGTTTAAGCTAACATAGTCCTCTTGCTGCAGCCAGGATTCTGTGAGAGAGCAAAGAGATCTGATTATCACAAATCAAGTCATTAACTAACAAAGTCTTAGAAAAATAGACCTAATGTTTAATAACCCACATTTAATTTTTCTAGTTTTCTCCTCAGTTGAATTTGTTCTAATATTTATGAGATTTCCATGATTTGCTTTATTAAGCCTGATATTTAATCTGTGTGGTTTTGTCCGTGGGCAGGACACTGTCTCTATGGTTTTGATCTTAGCCGGTGAATCGTGTCTCTGTAGGTCTCCATGGTAACGGTTCCTTCAACAGATGGCAGTCCGACAGTGAGAATGGTAGAATTGTGTTCATCCACGATGACCTGCATCCCAGGAACCTGTGAGTTTTACCTGATTACACACCTGTTGGAGCCCCTCCCCCCACCATGTGTAGATCGGCTGTCTCAGTAACCAATCAGATCTGTGACTGATGATCTTTAGCATCATCTGCGTTCCTACTTGATTCTGTAGCTCTCCACTAAATAACAGTAAATAAATGTTCAATTTTTTTTCAGTCACTAGATCCTGTTCCCATAGAAACCACATTTTTATCACCTACTCCCCATGTAGTTTAAGTGCTGAACTTTGACCCCTGACACCTAAGGGTGTGTGGGTGGAATTGTCTGTAGGTACTAATTCAAATTCAATTCAAGTTTATTTATATAGCGCCAAATCACGACAAGAGTCGTCTCAAGGCACTTCACATAATAAACATTCCAATTCAGGAGAGTTCATTAAGCCAATCAGAAATAAAGTTTCCTATATAAGGAACCCAGCAAATTGCATCAAGTCACTGACTAGTGTCAGAGTCTTTACAGCAATCCTCATACTAAGCAAGCATAAAGCGACAGTAGAGAGGAAAACTCCCTTTTAACAGGAAGAAACCTCCAGAGAATCCTGGCTCAGTGTAAGCAGCCATCCTCCACGACTCACTGGGGATGGAGAAGACAGAGCACACACACACACGCACGCACGCACACACACACACACACACACACTCACTAATCCCACCTGGCAACTCGACAAGCATGGTGCGTTGCCATGGAGACTGTCAGCTCATGCAGTGTTTACTCTGCAGATCTAGTTCATCTCACCTGTCAGTCAGTTGGTTCCGCCCATGATGACCTGTCACCAGTAATATCCAGGATGTTCCAGACAACAAAGCCAGATAACCACGGTAAAACACATCAGCTGTTTCTGATCTGTGTAAAAAATGGCTCCATCCCCTCCTTCACAAAACTCTTTCAAAGTAAAAGCCCCAGTCTCCTGTCTGTCCACAGACCAACGTCCCTTTGTCTTCTGGTGTCTTTACTTCAACATGGCTGACGGCACAGCACTTGAAGTCGAAGGTCACGACCTCCCGTCTAACGTGTACGTGTGTTCTGGCCCAGATGGAAACTTGGGATTTGAACGCACCATCGAACTGGTGAGACTCACCTGAGCCTGCAAGGCTCATTCTGTATGTTTATCTGCAGCAGCTGTGGAACTTTGTTCTGGAGGGTTTCTAACCAGCAGCTCATCAGGTAGAGCAAGTTAAGCAAACTGAGGGTTTTTGGTTTAATCCCTGCTCCTTCTTGGGAATTGTGTTGTGTCCTTGGGCAAGACATTTCACCGAGGTTAGCTGTTGGTGGTGGTCGAAGGGGCTGAAGGCACTAGGACAGCTGAATCTGAAGCTTGGTTTATGCTTGACGCTTGCGCTCCTCCCAAGATCTCCCTCCTACCTGTGGCTACAGTGGCTGAGCGCCATAGGGCTGCTCTCGCTGGGGAAACAGGATCCCAGCCCCCCCCCCCCCGTTTTTTTGAGGTGTTTTTTTTTTTGCATAGTAAAAGTAAATCTACGCCTGCCGGGAGTAAAGCCTGGTTTATGCTTCTCCGTCAGCTCCGCAAGGGACAGACACGCACGGATTGACGGAAGCGTTTTGCTCTCATACTTCTCCGTCTCCTGGAGAGCGTTGCAAAGCAATTCCCCAGCAGGACCACAGAGGGCGTAGCGCTGTTCTGTGGTATCCTGTCATGTATCGGTCCAAGATCGTGTGTTTATATTGTGTTTTTTGTGTATATAAGAGACTTTTAACACGGACATATTTGTCTCTCATTCTCCCACCTCTAAACCCACGTTTCCTGTCATTTCCGTCCACAAATAAAACGCTTGCTGCGCATCTTTTCACTCCTCCAGTCACGGGAGAATTAAACGTTCATATTTTTAGAGTTTTTTCGCGAGGTATTCTTCAAGCTTCTCTGTGTCTGCCGCTTGTCGTCCTCGGCTCTCTTTGCAGTGGCGGCGATGTAAACAACAGCGGCGTCCTGACCAATCACAAGCTTGCGTAATCCGTCTCGTTCGACGGATGTTTAAAAAAGTGGGCTCGACTCCGTACGTACTTGCGTGCCTGCCGGAGCCCTACGCAAGGACGGATAATGGCGTTGCGTGTCTCCGCACTGACGCAGACGGAGAAGCATAAATCAGGCTTAACTCTGGTATGCCTTTTTTTCCCTCCCCCAATTTATCCTTATGTGATCCCCTTTTCATCTAGTTAACGGTAGCGCGACTCTTGTTGCGAATGACCACAGTACCAATTCTTCTGTACTGAAACAATTGCCCCTCGGGGATGATTAAAGTTTTTTGAATTTGAATTTGAATTCACTTTCCGCTTGGTGATGCGGCTCGCGGATGGAACGCGCTTCACAACTCGCAGCGTTTATGGTTCATGCGGCTCGTCTCTGCGGTGAGCCAATATTCTCCCAAACTGTAGGGGGCAGCATGGAGCTCTACAGCATGCATCCAACACTACACCATAGTAGAAGTAGAAATTACTGTTTACAACATGGCATTCCAGCATTTTTAACAGTGTCCTCGTCTTTTCTGACAGTGCGAGCTATTTCTCTCCAAGAATTATTAACTACATGTTGATCACGGTGATCTCTGAGAGCTGAATCATACAAATGTCTGTATTTACCAACCTCTGCCATACTAGTTCTTGCCAGTCCGCCATGTTTTTCCACGTCCGACCGTCCGCGTGGTTAGAAAATTTCCTAGGTACGTGGTGCGGAAAGGTTGGGCCGTGCAGAGGCGCGGTGGAGGCGCGTGGTTGTTAAAATGACGCAACTTTTCCACGCAGACCTCGCGGACGCGTCAAGCATAAACCAAGCTTGATCCAGATGTTTCTGCTTCAACAAACCTGCATCAGTTGCCCAATCACCCATTCAGCATCAACTCTGTTAACTAAAACATGCTGGCCAAAACCTGGTGTATACATCTGTGTGAGCTCCGCTACGGAGGGACGCACACGGACAGGTTTTCACATGTGGACTTCTGTTCAGGCAGCGGAGCGTTGCTAAGCGGTTCTCCGCAGAGGGCATAGCACCGTTCTGTGGTATCCTGTCACAACACTCATGTATCACTAATGTGTTTATATATTTCACAGACTTTATTAAATGTGTCCTTAGTTCTCTTCACACGGTCGCCACCTCTAAACCACGTTTGCTCTGTATTTTGTACTCCGTCACTCACGGGTAAATAAGTGTTCTTATTTTCGGACTTTTTCCGTGATGTGTTCTTCTATCTGTTCTGGGTCTGCTGCTAAATATCTGTTTACTTTAACCGAGCTACAGCGGTGCTGGTGACGAATATACAGAAAGCGGCGTGCTGACCAATCACAAGCTTGCGGCCTTCGTCTCTCGACAGATGTTTAAAATTTTGAGCATGTCTCCGTCACCCTCTGTAAGCCTGTCGGAGAGCCCGTGCGCCGACGCATAAAACAGGCTTTAGCCCCAGCTACCGCAAACACCCTACCTGCATGTGATGTCACTAAAGTAGGTGGAGCTATATGTCCGCTGTAGTTTCCATGGAGCCTAAGCCACGCCCACCTGAATGGGAGTCTGTTATTTTCTGATCCTGTTTGATATGTGCCATGGATTTAACATCAGTGTTGATTTTACAAGACATTTTAATTTAGCTTGTCTTTTGATTAGAATGAATTTTAGTTTTAGTCACAATTTAATTTGTTCTAATGGTACTCTTAATTTAGTTGACTAAAATATACTCTAGTTTTTCTGATGCAACAGGGTTCAGCATCTAAAGGAAATGTTAACTACACCTAAGAAAGTTTACATTTCACACAACTAACTATGGCATTGAAACCTTCTGATTCTGTTTATAAGCTCACAACACACCAGGTATATCAACGCTGCCTTTGTTTACACGCCTAGCTGTCCTTTCATGCAACACCCAATACGGCATGAGAGAGACACCAACTGGACGCCTGACTCCCAGGACCGCCCCCAGGTTTTATCACCACGTGTGAGAATCCCAACATTAGGACATTTCTGCGGTACTTTGTGCAAAAGAAGATAAACAAGAGAGAAGCAAAAATAGGACGTGATAAAATAATAGAAAGTGGCTATACGTAGGGAAACGGCTGCTGTATACAAGTCAGTGTAGGTTCTGGTCGGAGCGAATCACAGGGCCACTTGCTTCTTGTTCGTCAGGAAGTCAGTGATCCATCTACAGATGGGGTCAGGAACGCTCATCTGGGACAGTTTGTCCTGGAGAAGGTCTGGAAGGATTGTGTTGAAGGCAGAGCTGAAGTCCACCAACAGGATCCTGGTGTAGGTATCCGGGGAGTCCAGATGCTGCAGGATGAAGTGGAGCCATGTTGATGGCATCATCTACAAAGTTGTTGGTTCTGTAGGCAACTGCAGCAGGTCCAGGAGGGGGGTTGTGAGGGAGAACCAGGTGCTCAGATGACTTCAATGACCACAGATGTTTCATGGAGACAGGAACTATGGTGGTGTTGAAGCAGGCGGGAACATGACACACGTCCAGTGAGGAGCTGAAAATGCCGTAAACTCTGGAGTCACACCTAACTGGTCCTTGTTAACTCTGGGAGTTTAGTCTGAGGCTTTGCTCCTTTATTCTTATAAAACCGGTTTATCCAAAACACGAAATTGGATGTGATTTCCTACGTTTAATTTAGGACGTGTGTAATTCGCCTGTTTCTGCCTTAAGAACTATGGAGGTCTACACTTAGGGAGAGCAGCAGAAACGTGTAAAACTTTGGTATTCTGGTCATTTCCTCACTCATTAAATCATTTTTATTGGGTTTAACATTAATATGATTTAACACTAGAGGGCAGCAGCCCGCACCTTCTTGACCAGGTTTACTCTGTCCTGTCTTTCAGGCCGAGTTAATCTTCAAGAAGATGCTACCTGAAGAGGAGTTCTGTCCTCCAGCTCCAAACCCAGAGGACATCATCTATGATGGAGAGCCGCCCTCCTCCACAGGAGGGGAAGAGGAACAAGAAGGGCCAGCAGATCAGGAGGAGCAACACGAGCCGGAACCTTTAAACTGAATTTTTGTCCTAATTTCTTTTTGTTAAATAATTTTCTGTATCAATAAAGTTTAATGGGAACAGAACAATGTCAGACTTGGTCACAACTTCAGGCTTTTATTATGAAATTTAACAGCTGTTTACAGACGGCGACCACGACGCCCGCCCTTCCTCCTGGTAGAGTCTGATGGGATCGGAGTTACATCCTCTGGAAAACAGACAGGAAACAGGAAGTCAGGTGGTGAACCAGGATATAAGCGCCCCCAGCTTTAGTAAACCAGAGTTCTACTCTTAAATATTGAATTTAATTGTTTAAGATTTTAAGCTTAGTTAAATGTAGCTGCTGTAGATGGCAGGAACACTCCAGTCTGGAATCTAAACAAGCAGATATGCTAATGCTAGCGTGTAGCACGCTCACGACCAGCGGGGTTGTGAATGACTCAACTGTTGGTGTGGGGCAGAGCTACCTGGAGTCTGGCTACAGGTCTGCTGCAAACTATGGCAAGCCGTTGTAGCATGTTTTAATACAAGCCAAGCCTCTAAGAGGTCATTGTGCTCTGCAGATCAGTTCCTGCTTACTGTCCCTCTGGAACGAGTTACCCCTCATCTCCATCACTGGCTGCTTTCAAGAGTCTCTTGAAGACTCATCATAATTTGGTGTTCGGTGACTGGTTTTATGTTTGCTCTTTACTGACTTTTATTTTCTGATCCTAGATTTACAGTTTTTACGTGGGATGAAGGGAACTACACAACACCCAATTTAATGCATAATGAGCCTTTTATAATAGTTTTTAGCAACAGACCATGAACCATGGTCAAATATTCCAATACTGATGGCTGCCGCCCTAATAACGCCACAACAAAATTCCCATGATGCTTTAGGAAACGTACCGATGCGTCCAATCTTCATCCCAGAGCGAGCCAGAGCCCGGAGAGCCGACTGAGCTCCAGGTCCAGGAGTCTTTGTCCTGAAAGACACACACACACACATAAGACCCTGACAGGCCAACTTCTTGCCCCACCACATCCAACTGTACATCTCCTTTAAGCCCCATGAGGTGTCTAAGCTGCAGCTGTTGCATCCACTAAGGGCTGGCAACAGAAGAGCGCGTTCCTCACCGACACGTTAAAAAGCTTAGCTAGCTGCTAACAGCTGTAGCAACACCAGTAATGGTGGTGATGTCATTACCTTTAGAACACGTTTGTACGTATTTTTGCTCGAATTACAAACTAATGATTTACTTCATCGCGCTTCGTTTGTGTTAATAAAGACGCTCCTCTTCAGCGGACCAGCCTGTTACGTGCACACCTCAGCAAGCTAACGTCCTGACCGAGGCTGTTGAGAGCATGTTGGTCACCAGACTCCTGTCCATGGTCGGTAAGGTTTCAGAGATGATCAACCCAGGTTACCATGACGACTACCTACCAGGCTGATCCTACTTCACCACCATGATGGAAAAGAAATAAGAACAACCTAGTGTGTGTTTCTCTCTGGACACAAATAAACAAACATTGATGGAAGATAACGTGTTTATGATAAATAAAAAGGTTACTGACTGAACAATCTCATTTTTAAAGCATAACTCATTTTCTGTGTTAAATCGTAACCTACTTTATGTGACGGGCTTCAGCTGACGCCTGTCGAGCACCGCTGGTCTACATTTCAGCGTTTCTTTACCACCGTGGCTTAATGACGACATTCCCATGGCACTACGAGGTGCGTGCTTGTCTCCTCTCCGTTGTCCTAACACGAGTTAGAGCTCAAACTACGAACTGACCAGAGTTCGATTAGACCCGTGGGGCTTACTCTGCTCAGGCTTGGAGTCGGATGGCACAAGCAGGGAGGAGCTGTCTGGAGGTCTACACAGGACAGCAGACCCCCAGACGAGATGCGGTTATAACAGAACTGTCTTAAAACTCCTCTCTAACATTTCCCCAGTGGATGATACGGGAACCAGTGAAACTTCCTCTATGGAGAATCTCATTCTGTGTTCAGAAATTCTTCTCATGTGGGTCGGAGCCGAAGAACGTCACATGCTTCTCCACTTTTTATTTTAACGAGTGAACAGAAAACGATCACCACAGATGCGAGCCCTTGGTTTTTCCGTGAGTAACACTGGTGAACAGTTGGGCCACGGCTCTAGTGCCCCGCCCACTGGACCAGCTGTGTGATGGTGGTCTTTGTAGTTTATAAGCTGCTGATCAGGCTGAAGCAAACATTTCTCCTGTGAACTACATTTACTGTGCATCTTCATCCCTTCTGTCATTCTTTTTCAAACGGTTTATTTTTTCTACTCTGAAGCTGGAATTTCCGAGCAGAAAGCAAACGCACCATTAGCGATGTAAACAAAAGCTTAACTATCAAGCTAACGTTATCTTAGCAGAAACTCCGGCTATGAGGATGTGTGTGCCCTAATAAGCCACAGGTTTTCTGTTGTACCACACCATGTTGTTAGAAACACAAAACTTTGCTGTTTATTTATAAATCTGTGATATTTGGTACATTTATGACACACAGGATGCCAGGTTTGCGCTCTGGGGGCGATGACGTATGCTGGTTGCACATGGAAGAACAGCTATTGGCGCTAGTGTTCGTTTACGAGCTCACCATATTAATAATGAAGTAAAATGCAGCATCATGCTGCTTTTGGGTGTGATTTCCAGTCAGAGGGCAACAAGGGGTGTGATGTGAGGTACACAGCTTTCCCACTGGCAAGAAGAGGAGAAAGCAGTGGGAAGATGCCTGTGGACGGACACAACTTTCCAAAGATCCCAACATTTTTCTCCTGATGCGTTTGAGGCTCACAGTCGACCACGACTACTTAAAGAGCTCACCAGAGCGGCTGGGTATAAGAGAACGTGGAAACTAAATGCTTTAGTGACCATTTTCCCACACAAGGAGCCTAAACGCCCTCGGAGAGAGGAGAGATGCTGGACGCTCTCCTGAGCCGACTAGGGTCGTCACGGTGTGAAAATGTAACCTCACGGTTATTGTGACCAAAATGACCACGGTTTTCTGTATTATCGCGGTATTTTTTTAAACGTGTTACATTTTCACACAACTAAATAAACCCTGTATATCAGGAAAATATTGTCCTCAGTTTGTGTCTAAATTTAGCCTAAAATGTGTTATTTTGTAATTATGTTGTTTATTTGTTTACATTTTTCCCCTTTAGTCTTTAAAATACCAATTTTTGCCCATAACTTCTTATTTTTTGCCTGTTTGATGTCATCATTTAAAAAATATTAGACCAGATGATACTCAGTACTCAAGTAGCCTTCTAATCAGATACTTTTTTACCCTTACTTGAGTAATAAACCCTATATCAGGAAAATATTGTCCTCGGTTTGTGTCCTTCCAGTGAGCTTTGCAGATGTGGGAAAAAGTCATGAGATTTGAAGCGTTGCTGCCTTTCACAGACACTTTTTCTGCTCGTGCTGCAAACAGGATAGCCGTCTTCTATCAGCTGTCCCTCGGCATTCTTCAAATTTCCAAAAGATGCCCGTACTTCCCACTTTGTCTTCTTTGAGGGATAATAAACGTCCTGAGTGCTGCCGTCTCCTCCTTTAGCCATTATTTCAGCTTTAGCTTCAAGAAAGTTTTGGTTGTAAACAACAAAGTGCGCATGTGCCGCCGGCAACTTCAGCAGATGATACGGTGGCTGGTAAGGGTCACCGCGCCTACACCGCAGCCACGGTAATCCACCGAGATAATATAGTTTTAAAAAAACAAGACGGTTATTATTGTCAACCTTTTTACCGGGGTTTACTGCTACACCGGTTACCGTGACAACCCTAGAGCAGACAACCCGCTCCTGCAGCTTCTGTCACGTTCAGCGAACCATCGGACACGCCACTCGTCACGGACGAAGCTGAACATTCGCCTCTCCCGACAGTAAAACAAGCAGTAAGTGTAGCAACAGGGTTCTCCACATATACATCTGCAACAACGATCAAAGTCGTTTCACTGAATATCCTCATCTACACGAGAGCTCTGGATGCTAACATTCTCCTAAACCATTGGTCATTAAATAAGTTTGATTACGATAGCTTACCGTTAACTTCTGCTGACACAAATGTGAGCACTATCCCTCTCGGTTACCATGGAGACGCATTTGCCGCAGTACCGGTTTTGTCCTGCTCTCGCTTCATCCCACCCTTCATGTTGATGCTCGTTTTGTGAAACATGGTCAGTGATGTCATCATTAATGTTTTGCTCTGGTTCAAACTGAAAAGGCGGAACAGTCACTACTGGGTCCCAAAGCCGCCGGTGCAACCGAGCTACAGCCATGTGACATCACTACCCAGAGTGCAGTGCGACGCTAACTACAACGGCGACCTACGAGTCAAACAATGTTTACAAATGTTATAAAAATGAAGACATTAAGGTTTTTACACCATTTTAATACAACTGATACTAACATTTATCTTTTAAAAAACACGGTTTTGTAACCTGCTTCCTTTAGATTAAGACGCCTCACACTCAGATCTTTGCTGCCGGTTTCATCATCACCCAGTTACCCCTCCCAGTTAGTGAAGTGGACTAAAACATGCTTTTTCGCTGCCGTTTACAACTCGCCATGTTACTGACATTATGCCAGCGTGGGTACCGAAAGGCACCGTTTCACATGACGTGAATTGGCGCTCACTCGGTACCATGAGATTGGGTTGGCGCCTTAAAAAGTACAGAATTCGGTACCCACTACTAGTCACCACCCTCTCCTTATTCTGCTCTATCAAGCCTTCCTTTGCCAAGACCCACTGATGGCCTAATACTTATTTTCTCTTTACTCGTATTTTTTATCACTAATTCTTATTTTCCCCATTTGTATGAAAAGTTGTAATCATATTTTATTTTTAATTGTTGTTCTCGTGAAGCTCCTTGTGACTGTTATCTTGTGAGTTATGTAAAAGGCCGTTTCTTCTTCTTCACCACAGGTAAGCCTACCTGTTGCCCCCAGTGGCTCTCAGCTTGATGTGCAACGCTGTGATTCCCAGCTCTTTGCAGCGCTGAGCCACATCCTGAGCTGCCAACATGGCGGCGTACGGAGATGACTCGTCACGGTCAGCCTTCACCTTCATCCCTCCGGTCACGCGGCAGATAGTCTCCCTAGAAACAAGCACACCAGTCAGAAGCCACACCCCCTCTCCCCAGCAGGCAGAACCAGTTTGGGACTGACGTACTTTCCAGAGAGGTCTGTGACGTGGACGAAGGTGTCGTTGAAGGAGGCGAAGATGTGACAGACTCCAAATACGTTTTCTCCTTCAGCCACCTGAGGACCCAAGCTGATCACCTGCTCCTCCTTCTTCTCTTTCCCTTTGCGAGGAGCCATGTCTGCTGAGATTCAGGAGGGGGAGGAGTCAGACATCACCAACAGAACAATGAAAGGAAACACAGAGAGCTAGATCTGACAGGGTTTGCCGTCGGGGTTTGCACGCTCCGTCCCGCAGCGCTCCTCTGTGACAGCGGGGGTGCACACGATCCGCTGCTGTTTCTCACCAGTATCAGCTGATAGAGGCCTTTAGTTTCATTGCGCCGTTCGTGTCAGCGGACACGGTAGGGTCGGGGCATGACGCTTAAGCACTGGGGGAAACCCTGCCTGAGCTCTGATTGGTCTAACATGGTTCTGAGATCACTGCTGTTGCTCTGAACCTGAACTCTAACAAAATCCAAATAGTGGTCCCAGGTCTGACCTGTACACCCCCAAGCCTGGTTCTGATGCACACACCAACAGAAGGGATGCTCTGGTCCGCACTGGCAAAAATCACCTCTCTCACACACACACACTTATATCTAACCAGTCAGGTGAGCACAGCAAGACCGTCTCCTCTGGATCAACAGAAGACACCCTGTTCCCCACAGACCTGGACCCTGAAGAGCATGCTGGACCAATGAACAGATAAAACCAGTGTCCCCAGTTACAACCAGAGAGCAGCATTTCAGTG
Organism: Nothobranchius furzeri; assembly: GCF_043380555.1. NCBI lineage: Eukaryota > Metazoa > Chordata > Actinopteri > Cyprinodontiformes > Nothobranchiidae > Nothobranchius > Nothobranchius furzeri. Next base: position 27,074,006 of record NC_091750.1, on the reverse strand, counting down.
AGCCAGCTGCTGTTCGGGTCGGGTCAGACCCATAAACTACTGAGCCAAGGAATTATTGAATGTTTTGACTACCAGAACCAGAAGTTTCATCCCGTTACCATAGTAACCTGGAAACAGTTGGACCACGTGCCAGCACTCAGCAACTCACCCTTAGACCAATCAGGTAGCTTTTAAAACATTCTGACCAATGAGAGTCCTGTATCTACTGGTACCGTTTGCAGACCTGCAGGAGCCGGAAGGACCCAGAACATCAAAATAACGGAACCGACACCGTCAGTCCCCGTGGCCTGGTCCTGATCCCCATCTGAATCTGAAGGACCCACCCGAACCAGAACCGTCGCTAGTAAGCTAACCGATGCTAGCCGTCGGCTCCTCCGGTTCAGACCCGATAAAACCTCAACTGCGCAGAAAATCCCGGGTTAAACTACGTGCAGCTCACCTGAGCCTGGACGCGGTAACGAACCTGATTTAGCTACCCGCTCCGGCAAATAACAAAGATGGCGACGCGGAGCAGCCGAGCAACACAACACCCCAAAACATCTTTTTCATGTTTAACAGAGAAGCGATTCTGGTTCCGCAAGACCCAAACACCGTTCACACGTCCGCAGACAGACCCGAGGTGGGCAGATGGTTACCTAGAAATCAGATTACAAACGGATTCATTCTCCGAGAGGGCTCACCTGAGTGCGTCTCTTTGCCGAGCAGAAACAAGAAAGGAAAGAACTTCCGCTTCCGGTGGCAAACATATCGACTTCCTGCCCGTTAAACCCACTGTTGCCACCAAGTGGTTCTCTTTTCAAATATGGATACTGTACGTTTCATCCAGATATGTTTTATTTTTTAACTTTATTTCAATCTTCGTTTTCACATACAATCAGTTTAAAATGTAACCTGCATTCAGCGTACTGAAGAATAAAGCAGATACAAATGACCTCACTTGAGGAAAATAAAAATTACATTTAGAACTCGCAACAATTACCACATGACACCATAAAATAGATTATGATGCAAAATAATAATAAAATAAAATATTAAAAAAATAAAATGTTCAGAGGTTGATATTTCAGCGTTATATTTCAAACATGTTTGATTCATTGGACTGTAATTTAAAGAACAAGAAACTCAGACATTGTTTCGTACAACTCAGTTATAGATTGGTTATTTCCTGATAATACTTTTAGAGATATTATAAATTGTTTTATTTCATTTTTAAAATGGCTTGATGTTTTTCCATTTAGTTTTATGTATATGGTATTTTCCCATGATGAAAATAATGTTCACCATTTTAGATATCTTTTTTGGCAGAGCATCCATGTAGATCAACACTTTAGATTTGTTAAGCCATACATCATTTCTCTCAATATTTAATAATCGATAAACATCTCCCCAAAACCCAATTGTTACTGAACACGAGAAGAAAATGTGCTCAATAGTTTCACATTCTGTCATACAAAAAACACACTGATTCACTTCAAAATTAAATCTTTTTCTTAATGTTTCGGCAGCAGGATTGATATTATGTATTATTTTGAATTGAATTTCTTTCAGCTTGGGTGCTATTGGCCATTTAAGAACGTTGCAAAATGGCTTTGTTAATGTAGTTTCATTTCCTGTGATTTTTATTTTCGTTGATTTTTCAATATCATAGAATAACCTTTTTTTTTAACATACTTCCAAGTTTTGTTATTACATTTCTGTTCACCTAATTTAAATTTGCCAATTTTCAACTCAGGAAGTTTAACTACCACATTTGAATGAAGCAAGATATTTTTAACCATGAATTTTAAGGGAAGTGGAATAGCTCTACTGATTTGATTAAACTCTCTAACAGAGCATTTAAAATTAAATTTTTCAACAAAACATTCAAATTGTAACAAATTGCCATTTTTATCCATCAAATCTGTCACATATAAAATCTTTTTGTCATACCATTCTTTTTTTAATATAGTCTTCCTAATAATTACACAAGGTGAAGCTGTGTGGTGTAAAGTTGTGGCTGAATATCATTTTCCAGTAGAGCAGTATTTGTTTATGGAAGTCAGATAGTTTGATTGGTAATTTAGATATTTCAAAGTCACATTTTAACAGGAATTCTAATCCTCCAACCTTTTGGAAAATATATTTTGGTACGTGGAACCATATAAAATGTGGTTGTATTAAAAAAGCTTTTAACCAGTTTAGCTTAAGTACACCAATCATGGCTTCAGAATCAGCAGCCTTTAGTTCACCATGTTCGTAGTCTTTAACCATCACAGACTTTTTAAGGTAGTGTGTCTTGTTCTTCCACATAAAATAAAAAATGGTCGAGTTAAGTTTTTTATCAATGGGGGGTGGGGGGTGGGGGGGTGGACATAAAGAGACTCACTCCGCCATCTTAACTCCTCTCCCTAAAAGATATGTTTTCTTTTTGGGTTCGTATTTAAACGTAAAAATTTAGCACCGTTTCACTTTAACCCTAACAACAAAGTGTTGAATATAAAAGCAGAACAAAGAACCAGCTATTTAAAATAACAATATCTAACATGGTAATAGGATAACTCACTTTGACTATTAAACAAGCCAAGCTGTTGTTCTGAAAATCAAAAACTCAGGATTTAGGAAATCTGGTTAAATTAATACAGCAGCTACCAAACAATGTTCTCTAGATGTTTAAGGAGAGGAAATGCATCAAGCCTCTTTCACACCCAATGGACCACATCCGGCAGGCTTCTGGGGAAACTTTATGTTCATACTGCTCATCAAGATGGGTCAGTTCTCTTGTTGGCTCTTCCTTCTTCCATCTCAGGAACGTTGCTAAGCTGAGTCCCATTCTGTCCCGCTCTGAACTTGAGACAGTTCTCCACACCTTCATCTCCTCACGCTTAGACCACTGTAACTCTCTTTTCACGTGTCTGAGCAGAACCTCCCTGAACCGTCTACAGGTGGTTCAGAACGCCTGTGCTCGGCTTCTGACCAAGTCCTCCAAACACACCCACATCACCCCGCTTCTCCTCCAGCTTCACTGGCTGCCAGTCAACTTCAGGGTTCATTTCAAGATCCTGGTTCTGGTCTATAGGGCCTTACATGGACAAGCACCATCTTACATTGGTGATCTTCTTAGTCCCTACACCCCCAGCAGGTCCCTGAGGTCCAGTGATCAAAGCCTACTGGTTGTGCAGCACCAGGCTAAAGACCAAAGGTGACAGATCATCTGCTGCTGTGGCCCCCAGACTCTGGACCTCTCTCCCCCTGAGCCTGAGACCAGTGGACTTAGTGGTCTCCTTTAAACTCACCTGTTCAGGCTTTGGTAGGACCTTTGGTTCATCCACTTCTTCCTGATGCTTTTTCTACCAATTCTGTGTTTTTAGGGATCCCGTGGTTGCCTTTTTTCATTTTTATTCACATTTTTTAAGCGTAATGTTTATAACAATTTCCTCTATTTGTTTTTCTTATCTTTGTGACTTGTATTGCGAGAGGCGCTAAAAACTAATCCTTTCTGCTCTGTGCTGAAACGGTTTTTCAGTAGCAGCATTAAACAGTTTAAAAGACAGCTGAATATATGAAGGAAGAGTTATGTGTAAATAGTAAAAATACTAGCTACTAGCTAGGATGATTAGCATTCAGATACTTTTAGACATTAGTGTGTGTGTGTGTGTGTGTGTGTGTGTGTGTGTGTATACACCATACCATATCAACTTTATTTGTATAGCACTTAAAACGCAGGACCAAAGAGCTGTACACAGAACAAATAAAAACAACAGAATCTAGAATAATTACAGCAGCCAGAGTTAAAACAACAAACTAAGCAGACTAAAATGTGGTAAATTAATTACGACGCTTAAGAGAGTGTTCAAACTCTGCATCTCAAAGGTTTGTTGTTGTTCTTCTTCTTCATCATCTTCTTCTTCTTGAATTTCTTTTTCGCCCACAAAGTGGTGCATTGCAGCCACCTACTGACTTAGGAGAACTTCCGTTTTAGATTTATTTCCGTTTTCGTATAACTTCCATTGTGGCTTTTGTTGTGTTGTATTTCGTTGACCCTTCTGGGCCACTGTATATTAGCGACATTTTAGAATGCAAATAAAGTGGAAAATGTCTAGAAATCAACTTCTAGTTCAAATGACCTATAGCTCCACCTCATCTATCCACCACCCCCACCCCCCGAGCATCCCATGGACCACTGCATCACAGGCAGATGACAGGTGTATAAGCATAAGGGGGACACAGCCACTAGAATATGTCGTTAAAACCTTCAAAGGGTTGGTTCTGTGAGGGTTTAAAACATGACTGTGAAACATCTAAAATCTTCTGCTCATTCAGATATGACAATAATTGGTTATAGACACATTTTACAAGTACGTTTGAAACAAATGACAGATTAGAAATGGGTCTAAAACAGAGGGCTCAACAACTTGTTTAGGAAACTTGGTACTGATTGTCTTAATGACCTGAACTGTGTGAAGCTCCTTGAGACGACTCCGGTCCTGACTTGGTTATATAAATAAACTCGAATTGATTCTGAGTCAGCGACTGTTTTCTTTGCTAGGCGTAAATATCTGTAACCAAGTCAGTAAAACCCTGTAACATGCAGGACCTGCTGGAAAACCAGAAGTCTCACCTCTAGAGGTTTTATCCTCGTAAAACAAGTCAATAAATACATTAAATATAAGCTCAACATGTGCCTTGCTCACGGTTGTGATGTAATGTTGTTACATATAACACAGTCATGATAAACAAACCATGAAATAATGAAATAAATCATCAAATGTGTAGATATAATTTAAATAACTTACATATTTTTATTCATGTTCATGTTATTAAGTATTTAAAATATGTAATGATACATTTATAAACATTATTTACTGCTTTAGTTATTTATTGAATTGTGTCACTTTTGGCTCTCCATACTTGCAACAGAAACTCATGTAATAATTAGACTTTCCTACTTTCATTATGGTCCGTAATCTATGGCCTAAAGTCAGCTACCTCTACTGTGTCATTAGGGCTAAAGTAGATAATCTGGGAATAACAATGCAGTTTATCATTCAGCAGGATGACACTGGCGGCTCCAAATTCCTGAGATTACAAGGAATCTCATCCTAAGTTTGTCCTGATCCATGACTGGGAAGGAGCTGGAATATCCACACAGAGCAGAGCTGCTTTACTGCGAGGTCCGCGGTAATACTTCTAATATTACTAATGAGTTTATGATCGACGGTGAAGCTAAAGGCATTAATCACTGAACAGGAATGCAGCTTTCAGTCTGAGAGCCGACGTCCGCTCAGACTGCTCACCTCTCTCATGGAAAACCTGCATCTGTTCAGGTAGCTGTTCCTCCTCCTTCTCTGGAAGCCAGATGTCTCTCTGGAGGAAGACATGACTTCCTGCTACATGAATAAACACAAACAGCTCTTCCTGGGGACATTGATCCATGCAGGGATTTCACTCGGAAAGACAAAATGAAGCAGGAAGTGATTCCTGGGAGAGCACAGAAGATTTATAATCTACTCTGGTCCTGTAGACACTCCTGCAGCTTTCAGCTGCCTCAAACAACAACAACGTGGAAATAAACCAATCAGAGCTCAGCAGTCGTCCACTTCTCTTTATTCACACGATCATATCAAATACAATGCAGAAGAAATAACTCCAAAGATTACAAAAGAAGATGATAAAAAACACTCTTATCCTCACACACACACACACACATACACACACACACGTGCATGCACACACACGGCATGCAGCAGTAGTCCAGTTACAGTACAGGACAATATTTATCAGAGTGAGAACAGCTGAGAAGACGTCAGGAGGGAGATTATTAATCCTGCAGGGCATCAACGGGCAGAAACAGGATGAAAACTTCTGTCTGGGTCTGAAATCCCGAACATTTTGTTCATGGAACGGAAATCTGAAGTAAAGCTCATGCTGAGCAGACTAAAAGCTCAGAGTGAGGTGGTACGAGCCAGGATACATGAAGGTAACGTGTGTTTAGTTTAGTCACTGATGATGATGGCTCCATGGGGGGGGGGGGGGGACTCAGACACAAGGTGTGTCTCCGCTGCCGCTCACACACCTGAGGAACGTCTGCTCCTGCGGTGGATTTAATTCCGTTTCTGGCCCAAACGGCTCTCACGCCGTTAGGATGAAGGGGAGCGGCCTGTGTGCCGGTGCGGCTACGCCCGTCCACTTCAGCAGCTACGTTCCTGTCCAGTGTGCACTCAACTCTAGAACCGACACAGCTGCTGAGGAAAGACTGCGACATGACTTTCCTCTCCTGTGTTTACTTTCAGAAGTGGTTGCTAACTCCGCCCTGACAGGCTTCCAACCACAACACGCCAGAGGTGCTGGTCCTGGAGCTCCTCCCCAACATGTTCTAGCTGATTCCTGCTCCCACACACCTGGTCCAGTGGTTGGATCACCTGTTCAGTGGGTTCCACAGAAGCCCTTTGGTCATCTGGTGAACAGAGAAAGCTCTAGAACATATATGATGGTGGGCACCATTGATCTAGACGGTGTACAGGTGTAGCGGTGATCCAACACCCTTTTTAAGCCTCTTTCAGACTGAACGCACAACAGATGCAGTCCAGTTTTAGTTTGACTTCCTCATAGAGTCCAATCAGAGCGTTCACACTGCATGCAGATTGTCGTGAACTGGGCTTCTCTCTCGTGGTCCCAACATTCTTCTGACTCTTTTTAGTCCTCCTGCTTCCTTCCTGCAAGCAACTACAGCAGCAGCAGCAGAGGAAGCTCAACATGTCATGGTGACCTTGGCCATGGAGCCAGTCTTCACCAGGTGTTGGAGACTAGATCAGCTGGAGACGGACTCTGGCTTTCACACCTCCAGGTCCAGGGAGTGAGCAGCTAAGATCACACCCAGTTGCTCTCAAAGCCTCATGAAGGTTGGTTCCATCTGGTCCATCAGGTCACAGACGCCACCTTCCGTCTTCATGTCTTTCACTAGTCAACCATTATTGCTCTTCTCTGGTTGTTTTCTCTGCTCTCTGAAATTCTCCTTGGTCAAACTAGCATTTCCTCACAGCGTTATACTTGAGCTCATTCAGTTAGCAACCCTAGCTTAGCTGGAGCGTTATGTTTGCTAACAAAACAGCTGAAGCTAGCTTATCTCATCCTGTTTCCGTCCCGTTGAAGTCTGCAGCGCTGCAGGTGAGAACGTCTCACCCGCCTGAGCATCACGCTTCAAACCAAATTGGTAAACAAATCAGAAACCAAACTCTGAGAATCTGTGATCCGCCAGCGCCGCTGCTTTGGATCCCTTCACATTAAAAAGGAGATGTGGAGAAAACTGGAGCAACAGCAAATCTTCTAACATCAGTTTCATTTTCAAGCAAAAAAGTTTCTATAAAATGACATCCAGCCAGTTTCAGCGGGAGTTTCTTCACCACCCACCAGCGATTGATGCATTCAAGTGTCATAAAAGTTCACAGAGAAGGTTCTGAGAAGGTTCCGCTGTAGAACACAGCTGCGGTCTCTGCAGGTGCCATGTGAAGTCCCGGCTCAGGTCACACCGGCGTGTGTGAGATCTAACTGAAACTGAAACATCTGGTTCTGATCACAATGGTTTTTAGATCAGGTGCTGACTCTGTGGTTTCCACAGACTGGCCAATCAGGTGGTAGGGGAGGGACATCTTAAAGAGAGAGGAGCCTGACAGCTAGTTTCAGCTGTTTAACCAGGAGGCTGAAACAAAGATGCCTAAAAGCGAAATCTATTTCTCTAGTGACAATATAAACAATCAGCTGTTGGAGGAAGACCTGCAGAACTTAAACTACTGTAAGATGCTTCATATGTTGGCCCCGCCTCCTATGATGCCCCGCCCTGCCTGTCTAGTTATTTAGCTTAAGGACCGCTAGCTTGTTTTGGTTGTGTGTTTCCAGATCCGGGACGCCTATGGCTCAGAGATTAAGGTTGAGTAAAGACAAGGGCTGCGGTGGCAACACATTCAGCAGCCGCTAGCATGTTCAAATGCATATCATAGAAACCAAAATTATTTAGCTAATAGTTCACAAAAAGGAGTCACACACCCCACAACTGGAAGTCTGGTTGAAACATTAAAAAGCTTTCAAATGTACAAACGTGGTAGATACTGATGCTATAAATATCATTGTGAGAGTCTGATTGTACAAAGTTCTACATTCTCTCGACAGTACGAAGCTGATTATCGCTTCAGAGACAAACAACAGCTTAAAAGAGGCAGAATATCAAATTTGGCACCATCTGCATTTTGTTAGCTTATAGCTAACAGATGTTGCCTTCAGTCAAAGATTCTGTCAATGCTAATAACTGAAATCACCATAGCGTTGGAAAGCAGCCAAAATGCTGCAACCAATCAAAAGGCAATGGAGTCTGAAGCTAAAACACGAAACACTAAATCCAGCATGCAGGAAACAAGTGATCTGTACAGAACATCATCACAGAGGAGGAAGAACCCCCAGCTCTCTACGAAGAATTCACACAGCTGCTTTATGCTCTTTTGTTCTCAAACCTGACAGATAAAGAAAGAAAAATCCCTGACTGAAACATGACCTGTCACTATAGGACCCAACCCATCATTCTGAAACACGACCCGTTGCTCTGAAACATGACCTGTTGATCTGAAGTATGACCCCGTTGCTCTGAAACATGAACATCACTCTGGAATATGACCCGTTGCTCTGAAACATGAACATCACTCTGGAATATGACCCGTTGCTCTGAAACATGAACATCACTCTGGAATATGACCCGCTACTCTGAAACATGACCATCGCTCTGAAACATGACCATCGCGCTGAAACATGACCATCGCTCTGAAACATGACCATCGCTCTGAAACATGACCATCGCTCTGAAATATGACCCGTTGCTCTGAAACACGACCATCGCTCTGGAATATGACCCGCTACTCTGAAACATGACCATCGCTCTGAAACATGACCATCGCGCTGAAACATGACCATCGCTCTGAAACATGACCATCGCTCTAAAGCACAGCCATTGCTCTGAAACAAGACCCATTGCTCTGGAACATGACCATCGCTCTGAAACGAGACCTGTCGCTCTGAAATATGACCATCATTCTCAAACAAGACCTGTCGCTCTGAGACATGACCATCGCTCTGAAACATGACCATTAATCTGAAACGAGACCCGTTGCTCTGAAACACGACCATCGCTCTAAAGCACAGCCATTGCTCTGAAACAAGACCCATTGCTCTGGAACATGACCATCGCTCTGAAATGAGACCTGTCGCTCTGAAATATGACCATCATTCTCAAACAAGACCTGTCGCTCTGAGACATGACCATCGCACTGAAACATGACCATTAATCTGAAACGAGACCCGTTGCTCTGAAACATGACCATCGCTCTGAAACGAGACCCGTTGCTCTGAAACATGACCATCACTCTGAAATATGACCCGTCGCTCTGAAACACGACCATCGCTCTGAAACAGATCTGTCCCTCTGAAACATGACCATCGCTCTGAAACGAGACCTGTCACTCTGAAATATGACCATCGTTCTCAAACAAGACCTGTCGCTCTGAAACACGACCATCCCTCTGAAATGAGACCAGTCGCTCTGAAACGTGACCATCGCTCTGAAAAGTGACCCGTCGCTCTGAAACATGACCTGTTGCTCTGAAACATGACCCATTGCTCTGAAACAAGACCCGTTGCTCTGAAACATGACCCGTTGCTCTGAAACATAACCATTGCTCTGAAACTTGACCATCGCTCTAAAACATGACTCGTCGATCTGAAACATGACTATCGCTCTAAAACGAGACCCGTCACTCTGAAACATGACCATCGCTCTGAATCATGAACATCACTCTGAGACAATGACCATCGCTCTGAAACGAGACCTGTCACTCTGAAACATGACCATTGCTCTGAAACGAGACCCGTCACTCTGAAACATGACCATTGCTCTAAAACGAGACCCGTCACTCTGAAACATGACCATTGCTCTGAATCATGAACATCACTCTGAGACATGACCATCGCTCTGAAACGAGACCCGTCACTCTGAAACATGACCATTGCTCTGAAACGAGACCCGTCACTCTGAAACATGACCATTGCTCTGAAACGAGACCCGTCACTCTGAAACATGACCATCGTTCTGAATCATGAACATCACTCTGAGACATGACCATCGCTCTGAAACGAGACCCGTCACTCTGAAACATGACCATTGCTCTGAAACGAGACCCGTCACTCTGAAACATGACCATTGCTCTGAAACGAGACCCGTCACTCTGAAACATGACCATCGTTCTGAATCATGAACATCACTCTGAGACATGACTATCGCTCTGAAATGAGACCCGTCACTCTGAAACATGACCATTGCTCTGAAACGAGACCCGTCACTCTGAAACATGACCATCGCACTGAATCATGAACATCACTCTGAGACATGACCATCGCTCTGAAACGAGACCCGTCACTCTGAAACATGACCATTGCTCTGAAACGAGACCCGTCGCTCTGAAACATGACCATCACTCTAAAACGAGACCTGTTGCTCTGAAACATGAACATCACTCTGAAATGAGACCCATCGCTCTGAAACAAGACCCGTCGCTCTGAAACGTCACCATCACTCTGAAACATGACCATCGCTCTGAAATGAGACCCGTCGCTCTGAATCACGACCATCGCTCTGAAACGAGACCCGTCGCTCTGAAACATGACCATCGCTCTAAACTGAGACCTGTTGCTCTGAAATATGACCATCGCTCTTAAATGAGACCCGTCGCTCTGAAACATGACCATTGCTCTGAAATGAGACCCGTCGCTCTGAAACATGACCATCGCTCTAAATCGAGACCTGTTGCTCTGAAACATGACCATCGCGCTGAAACGAGACCCGCTGCTCTGAAACATGACCCAACTCACAGTAAGGTTTACAGGTCAAACAGTTCTGTTTTTTTTTTTTTTTTTTTTCATTTTTGTTCCTATAATTTTCTGATTCATTGAACTTTGACACTTCTGGGACTCTGATTGGCTGTTAATTGGAACAGTTCCGGTCTGCTGAATGGGCTAAACAGGAAGCCCAGAGTCGTGCTGACCAATGGGCAACTAGGGGCTTGATCCAGAACGCAGGAAACTCATTGACTCCCATGTTTAAAAAGCCCATTCACAGCAGAAAAATACATGTTTACAGCCTGGTTGAGAAACCAGTTCTAGGTTTAACAGATCTAGTTTACACTCATGACAACTCTGAGGGGGGTGAATTTTGTTGTTACTCACTTGTTTAAATGCAATTTAAGCTAGAAATTATGAATAATTAGGGGTGGGTCTACTTGACTGAAAGGTAGCAGCAATAGCAGCTAGTCCTCCTGCTTGCTCCAAAGAAGGCCTCGGCCTCACATTAAAAGTGTTTCAGCCAAGAAGGCTGAGGGTAGCATGGTCACTCAACCACGTTTTTCTGGCTAAAAGCTCCCACCAACCTCTGTTAGCTTCAGTTAGCTCAGTACCTTCATAGCTACATCAGCTTTTGATGGGTGCCAATCATCAACACTCAGCTCCATTTTTGTTTTTCCTGAGAGTGATGAGACACATGATGCAGCCATGACGGCAGTGGTGATAGCCACCCATCGGGCTTCAATCCAACTCTTCAGAAGCTGTTTATTTCATAAATACTGTCATTGGTGCTGACGCATTTTAATTCTGTCAGTCAGGGAATATTTCTTTCTTTTTACTTTTCTTGAATTCATAGCTTCCTTCATGCTGTTTACCTTTTTGCTCTTTAATGTCTTCTGTACCATTCTGTCCCTCTCTACTTGAGGAGAGCAGGCAGCTTGTTAAGAAATGTTAGGCTTTTGTTGTGTGGGCGAGAGGAGTGGGAGGAGAAGGAGGAGCGTGGCTGCTTGTGGAGGCACCTGAAGCTCCTTGAGCCTAAAGGAAGCAGAGAGACTTTTAATGAAATGGTGTGATGGTCTGAGTCAAAGATGCTGATTTGATTTTAGGCCAAATTATCTCAACGGCATCACTTCAACCAGCTGTTCCTATCAACGCTGGATCCCCCCCACTGATCACATCATCAGAGCAGAGATCCAGATGTCTAAAGAGGCCCTGTCTTCTTCTGAACCCGTCTGTAAAAAGAAGAGCTTCAGTCATTATTAGAAGCTTTACAAATTAAACTATAAAAAGTAAAGATGCTGAATTGACAATGAAACTTGAGATAATTGGTCTGAAAATGATCAGTTACCATAGCAACTTAGTGATGTGTTACGTTATCAGCAGCAGCAGCAATACCAGCATCGCCCCAACTACAAACCCCAAATTATTATTGATTGGTTCTGTGAGGTCAGACCTCTGCACATGCTCAGTAACATCCTACAGCTAACGGTGTCCCTCTGCTTCCAGGATCAGGGCTAAGCCAAGCAGAGACAGGCTCTGGCCACAGGGGGGCGCTGTGGTTGTGTGCAGGAGAAAAGGTTGCTGCACAGAGGTGTGTGTGTGTGTGTGTGTGTGTTGGGGGGAGGGGGGGTGTTGGCCATGCCCTGTGTTTCCTTCTCCTCCAACTTCTCAAATAAAATCCTGAATGGCTGGTGTGAGATGCCTGGTCAGCTGGTTGCCAAGGTGACGGCTGCCCCATCGGAGATCCACCCACTCTGGAACAGGAGGTTAGCTAACAAAGGATGAAAAACAACGACAAATTAATGATCTGAAATGAAAGAACTGATGTTTGATGCTAAAGCGCCCCTGCTGTGCAGGAGTCCAGGTCCACTCCCTCTGCAGGAGTCAGTGCTTCTACATGATGCATAAATGATGTTCTTCAGTAGTTACGAGCTACAGAGCTTCCTGTTTCCTGTTCATTTCAAACAAAAAGGTTCAAACACCTGGATTGTCCATCTCACAATGTATCAACCATTACAAATGAAAATTAAAGCTGCAAGCAGCGTCGTTCGGCCCTCGCAGTTCTGTCCCACTCCGTCCTGGCTGGCTGCCCGGGACACCCGGCCACGTCCGCGGAACAGAGACGTCAACCACCCTGACACCAGAAACCGCGAACTGTCTCATCGTCCGCACCTCTCCCTGATTCAACATCTCCTCTGAGCCCACCATAAAATTACACATCTCACCACTAGAGGATACTATATATTTACCACACTGGTGGTGTGATGCCAGAGACCAAGTTTAATGCTATTCTGACCACGTTTTTTGAAGTTATTAAAGGTAAAAGTTATCTAGGGGACACTGTGACGAACTACAGAAAAATCCCATTGAGGTCAGCTTTGGTTGACAAAGATGGTTTTGTGGTAGTTTGGCATCAATCAGACGTTGCATGTAATTTCAAGAGCCAGAGATCTGAAAAGGGGCTGAGCTAAAGGGGTTTGAACCAACAAACACATCAATGTGTTGGGTGCAGTCATGTGATGAAACAAGCCAAGTTTAATGCCATTCTGACCTTGTATTAGGAAGTAATTACCTTTTAATCTTATCTAGGGGGCGCTGTGACCAATTACATAAAAATCCCATTCAGGTCCTCTTAAGGAGTCAAAGATGGTTTTGTGGTAGTTTGGCATCAATCAGACATTGCGTGTGCTTTCTAGAGTCAGAGAGCTGAAAGGCCGCGGAGCTAAAGGGATTTGAACCAACAACCACATCAATGTGTTTGGTGCAGTCACGTGATGTCACAAGCCAAGTATAATGCCATTCTGACTTTGTCTTTAGAAGTTAATAAAGTTTGAACCTATCTAGGGGGCGCTGTGACCATTTACAACTAAATCCCATAGAGGTCATCTTTGCTCATCAAAGACGGTTTTCTGTTAATTTGGCATCAATCAAACAATGCATGGGTCATCTAGAGCCAAAAGGCTGTAAGTGGGCAGAGTTAAAGTGATTTGAACGAGTGAGCACATACATGTGTTGATTGCAGTTGTGTGATGACTCTCACCATGTTTGATATAGTTTGGAGTTTTTTTGTAGAAGTTACAAAGGTTTTATTGTATCTAGGGGGCGCTGTCCCAAATTTAGGAAAATATCCCATGGAGCAGTTTGTAGGTTGACAACAATCATTTGCGTGCAGTTTGGTGTGAATTGCATCATGCATGTGTTATTCAGGGACTAATATCTGTCAAGGGGCGGAGCTAAAGCAATATCAACCATTGACCACAGGATTGTGTTGGGTGCCTTTGTGTGATGACACATAACAAGTTTGGTGCAGTTGCGACCTCGTCTGTAGGAGTTATTACAGTTTTTAAGTTATGTAGGGGGCGCTGTGGTGATATTATACAACGTTCACCAACCGTTTGTGCCTCATTGGTTAAAGGGCATGATTGTTGATTGCCATGTTCAGTCTCGTGCAGATCGGAGGCTGTTTGTGGAAGTTACAGTCAAACGTACGGTCACAGCGTCATGCCAGAATTCGCCATGGCATCAAAGCCCCTCCCTTTCTGAAAAGCTATCAGATCTGAATGGTCATTACAGCATCATGAAGACAGTGCATGTCCTTAGTGTCATGTTGACTAAATTAAAGGGGACAATTTTGGGCATTTCACCATAAAACAATAGACTTCCTGTAGTCAGGGGGCGGGGCTTAGGTGATGTCAGCTGTCCACATTGTTCTTGTCTTGAGATGTGGTCAGTGATCACACAGACAAAGTTTGATATAGATCTGATCATGCACATGGGAGTTATTACGTCAAGTAATGTAATGGCGAAAGGTCAAAGTTTGAGACTTAGCCACGCCCACACCTTTCAAGTTATTTAAAATCCGACGGTTGAATTTCTTCCCCTATGTCTTAAAGGTATATAGCAGAAGTTTGAAGGTGATTGGTGAAAAGTGCGACGGGGCATCACTCTCCAAACGACTTGGACCAAAATGGCCGACCTCTTGTGCAACCTTGTGCTCGGCTCCAAGAGACTTTTTTGTAGGTCCAGAGACACAACATTACTGTACCAAATTTCATAATCCTCAGTCAAAGCATGGCTTGGGGCTGACAGTTTTAATGGTCCTGGGGGCGCTATTTCAGAAAATAGGCCACGCCCACCAACTTCTCCTGTCCATTTCTATTGGGGGTCAAACTAGGATCACTCACCATAAACTTTGTGGCGATATCACAATAACTGAGGAAATGAGAGGCAAACATATTTCCATGACATGATGGCGATTTTCGCCATGCTCCCAAAGCCCCGCCATTTTTTGAAACCTGCCAATACAGGACACCAAGTGACCCCAACTTGTCTACTACTATTTGCCAGAGATTGCTAGTGATTAGGTGAAAGGAGTCCAATAGGGAGCTGTGAAAAAAAGAGTGGAGTGGAAACGGGTCAAAGTTTGAGGCTTAGCCACGCCCACACCTTTATACTTATTTAAAATCCGACGGTTAAAATGTTTCCCCCTATGTCTTAAGAGTACAAAACAGAAGTTTGAAGGTGATCGGTGGAAAGGGCGACGGGGCATCATTCTCCAAACAACGTGTGCGAAAACCACTAAATCGAGTACTTGGACCAAAATGGCCGACCTCCTGTGTGACTTTGCGCTTGACTCCAAGAGACTTTTTTGTAGGTCCTGAGACACCACATTAGCGTACCAAATTTCGTAATCCTCAGTCAAAGCATGGCTTGAGGCTGACAGTTTTAATGGTCCTAGGGAGGGGGTGCTATTTCAGGAAATCAGCCACGCCCACCAGATTTTCACATCAGATTTTTTGGGGGGCCAGACTAGGATCACTCACCACAAGTTTTGTGGCGATATCTTTAGAAATGACGAAATGGGAGGCAAACGTATGGCCACGGCGGTATGCCTGACTTCACCGCGCTGCCACAGCCCCGCCCTCTTTTGAAAATTCCCATAAAGTGACGCCAAGCAACCCCCATTTGTCTTGAGTTAACAGCTACAAATTTGTGGTGATTAAGTGAAATGGGGCAATTTGGGACCTATCAGAGTAAAACTTGACCTTTTTGGTCCTGAGGGGGCGGGGCTTGTGTGATGTCATCATCTGACCATTCAATTTAGTTTGTGGGTGGATGACAAATGACCAAAGAATTTTTTGTTACTCTATTCCAATCAGTTATGAAGTTATAGCAATTTATATTTTTTGGCAAGTAGTCAAACTTGGTTGGTTCGCTGGTTTTTGACTATTTAAATTGCGCCCACATTTTCAAACACATCTCTTTTAACAACGGTAGTTTCTGCATCTTGCTTCTGCCCTCCCCCCCTCCCCCTGCGCAGCGGCTGCAAACTCACTGATGCACCTGCAGCCTCAGAGTTCCTGCTGCTCTAAACATTAAAATAATTATTTCATTTTCTGTTCCTCACTTCTGATTACCTTCAGTGGTGCCTGTTTGTTGCAACCACCAGGTACAAAAACTAACTTGTTTTTATGTGACTATTTTTCTGTCCTGTCTGTTTATTATCTTCCTGCATCTCCTCTCAATCCTAAAGAAAAACTGCTACCTGGGTTCATATATATTCACCTCATGAGTTACCTTTGAACTGCAGTTCTAAAAGATCTACCGACTGCAAAAACAGTGGAGTGCGTGCCGGCCGCACCGGTGAGGTGCGTCACCGGAGGAGAAAACAGGTGATGCGCCCCGCTCCACAGCAGCTGAACGATATGAACGATCGCGTGTTAAATTTGTTTTTGAGGTGGCGACACCTGATTTGATAATGTTACTGTGGCCGTGCTCAGGAAAAAGATGTCCGGAGCGCGTCAGCGATCAGAGCTTTGCATGCACAAGCTGGTTAAGGTTAGGATGGGGGTGAGGGGAAGGTTAAATTACAAGAGGGTAAAGGTCACAATTCGGTCAAATGTCCGTTTTATCGCAAGTGTCAGATACTGACGCTGTGGCACAGCACGTCGCCTCCCAACACGCAGGGGCTCGTCACCTGCTGTCTTTTCCGAGGACTTCATCTTGTCGGTCATTATCACGTGACAGAGACTAGTCTATGAAAGGCATAAAAAGTCACTACAGAGCAGTGAAGTCGACTTCACGTTTGACATAGATAGCTTCTTTTACTCCTCTCTCAAACCGTCTATCTTCTCTGTCCAGAATGTGGACTTAGTCATTTTCAAAGGTGTGTCCCTTGTCCTTTGGGTGTAGGTGGACTGCAGAGTCCAGGCTCTCCTGTGTTGTGCTATGTGCTTGTTTAACTACCAGAATAGTTTCTGCTCATTAAACAACAGACAGCTACAGCTTGACTCTTCCATGTTCCAGTTTGAACTGACTCAGATGAACTAACTACTCAGATGAGAAGCTACACGTCTTCAAGAAACCAAAGAAGTCCAGTTGCCTTCATCTGAACCCTTTTGGATCACCATGACCTGGATGACTGAGGACATTCACCAGGACAACATAGGTAAGGAAAAAGTGCAAAGGGCTTACAGGCATGGACAAAATAGTTGGTCAATGAAAGAAAAACTCACAATGCTCACAGAAATAACTTGAATCTGACAAAAGTCATAAAGAATAAAAAATCTATGAAATGTAACCAAATAAAGTCAGACATTGGTTTTCAACCATGCTTCAACAGAATTATTGTAAAAAAAAACAACTGCTGGAACAGACCTGGACCAAAATGACGGTACCCCTAACTAACAATTTGTTGCAAAACCTTTTGAGTCAATCAATGGGACCAAACAATTCCTGTAACTGTCAACGAGACTTCTGCACCTCTCAGCAGGTATTTTGGCCCACTCTTCAAGAGCAAGCTGCTCCAGTTGTCTCAGGTTTGAAGGGTCCCTTTTCAGGACCACATGTTTTAGCTCCTTCCAAAGATGCTCAATAGGATTGAGGTCAGGGCTCATAGAAGGCCACTTTAGAACATCCATCAATTTTTGGCAGAATATCCGGGGTCAGGTCACGGGGGCAATAGCCTATGCAGGGAGGCCCAGACTTCCCTCTCCCCAGCCACTTGGACCAGCTCTTCTGGGGGAATCCCAGGGGGTTCCTTGACCAGTGGAGAGACATAGTCCCTCCAGCGTTTCATGGGTCTTCCTTTTGGTCTCCTCCCGGTTGAACGTGCCCGGAAACTTCACCAGGGAGGTGTCCAGGAGGCATCCTGACCAGATGCCCGAGCCACCTCAACTGGCTCCTCTGGACGTGTAGGAGCAGCGGGTCTATTCCGAGCCCCTCCCGGATGACCGAGCTTCTCACCCTATCTCTAAGAGAGTGCCCAGACACCCAGCAGAAAAAAACTAATTTCAGCCGCTTGTACCTGTGATCTCGTTCTTTCGGTCACTACCCAAAGCTTGTGACCATAGGTGAGGGTAGGAACATAGACTGACCGGTAAATCGAGAGCTTGGCCTTGTGGCTCAGCTCTCTCTTCACCACGACAGACCGGTACAACACCCACATCTCGGCAACACCCACAATCCGGATATGTGGATGAAATACTAGAGAGTTTCTGTGTGCACGACTGTAAACCTAGAGCCATGTTGTGTGAGCAGAAAGCAGAAAATGACGACTCAGACAGAATGAGAGATGTTAGACAATATAGAGAAGCTGTTGGGAGTCTAACATACTTGTCTACATGTACCAGACTTGAGCTGCATCAGATCCCACAGAACAACAATGAGTTAGTGTAAAACACACAGTGAGGTATCTTAAAGGTACCGCTAATAAAGCTCTGTGTTATCAAACATGTGAAAATGAAAATCTAGGGTTACATGTGTATTGTGATGCAGACTGAGCATCAGATAGGGATGATCGTACAGTAGGACCGGTTATTGAGTGATCTTAACTGGGAAGGGACCACTTATCTCTTGGAACACCAAAATACAGTCAACAGTTGCTTTATCTACTTGTGAAGCTGATTACATGTCATTTGCAGCGACAGTGCAAGAGTGTTTTTATTTAACACGGCTCCTTGATGGTTATGAATATGTATTATCCAGGATTTATGAAGATAACCAAGGTGCGATTGCCATCGTAAAGCACCCAGTAAAGAGACAGAGGTGCAAACATGTTTATATAAAATATCATTTTGTCAGATCAACTGTAAAAAAGGGCAAAGTGAGTTTGAACTATTGTCCAACTGAACAAATGGTAACACATGATGAAAAAGCTCGCTACCGCACTGAAGTTGGAAAGGCTTGACCATTTCATGTTTGGCATGAAATGTTAAATAAGTGTTGACAAGCAACTACCTCAGAGCATGTGGGTGTTAGAACTGGTATTATGTGCTCTGGTGTTATGTTTACTACAAATATGTGCTTTGTTTTGATATAATGGATTTAGTGTCAACTGGAAGTGATGTCATTGTGGTGATCGCATAGCCAATCAGTGATCTGTATGGTAAATTTAACCTCTGTTGATGACCAATAAAAACGGAGCTTTAGCGACAGACTGTGAGGTAGAAAAAGAGACGGCTTGGCTAACAAGCAGGCGTTGAGAGTCTAACCAAACTCCAGTGAAACTTATTTATGTGTGATTGTGTCTTTAACAGGGAACCTCTGTGCGACATACACCTCTCTGGGAACCACCAGTAAACCTGCAGTCTGAGAGCGAAGTGCTAGGTTAGGAACGTATGGAACAACCAGGTCACTGATGTACGATGGAGCTTGAATATTAATTAATCTATGTGAAGCACTTTGTGGTTCTATGTCTGTGATGAGTGCTATAGAAATAACATTTACTTACTTACTAGAGCTGCGTGTCATTCACAAAGCAGTGGAACTGAATGTTAAATATGGGACCTAAAGGAAGAAGGTAAATAATAAAGACAAGTGGCCCCCGGACAGGGCCCTGGGGCACACCTCTAATAACTGGAGAGTTGAGTTGTATGAACTGAGAACGACCAGAGAGACATGAGTGAAATCAGCTGAGTACATTATGGGAAATGCCAATGGATGACAACCTGTCTACATGAGTAGAATGGTAAATGGCCTGTATTTGATACAGCACCTTCTAGAGTCCTGGAACTGCGGGAAAGTCGTGCAGTTTGAGCTGAATGTGAGTGCTATGAGTGAAAAAGTCACACAGTGTCCGCCCGGCTTTAGGGGAGTTGGTTACTGTGTTGGCTATGGTCCTGATGAAGTCCTGATGAGTGACTCATTCACAGCCCCTGATTACTCTTAGCTGGCCCAACCGGAGCTACTACACAACAGGGTTACCCACAGATGGGTTTCTTCCTCTTTCCGAATGGCAGATAGTACAAAGATAAGAAAGACGATACTTGCACTAACAGACACTCAAGGCCCTTCCGTGCTACTAGAAGATTATAGACACCTGTGATGATGCCTTGAATAACACGTTCCTTTGGTCATTCCTAGGGGTACCATCATTTTTGTCCAGGCCTGTTTCATGAGTTTGTTTTAATAATTCTGTTGAAAAGAAATGTCTGACTTTCACTGGTTACCTTTCAGAGAATTGTTATCTACTTTTATGTTTCTCAGATTCAAGTTACGCCTGTGACCATTCATCCATGGCAGTTGATTAACAGGCTTCTGCGGAGCTTAATGAGCTGCTGAAAAGATGAATCAAGTATGTTGGAGAAAGGAAACAACTAAAACATGGTGGATAGCGGCTCTCGAGAACCAGGGAAGTTTTTTTGCGTTGAATCCATCCCACTCAAAAGGATTTCAGAAAACGGATTCTTGACAGCTTCAGGACCTTCCAGCATGAGCAGTTTCAGGGCTCAGCCACTTTAAGAATACAAGCTGGAGTTGGCCACGCCCACCCTTCCCCAATCAGGTTGCTATAAGCTCTTATTTCTGGGAGGGGCTCAAGCCTAATTTAAGTAGAACTGATGCTGATCAGAATATCTGTGGCTTCTGGACATGCTGCCCTTCACACCAACTGGGAATCGTGTGTGCACGGGTTCATGTGACAACAGCTACGTGTAGAGAGGCGCCCGAAAACAAAAGCCACACTCGTCTGCTCGTACTATCACACACTGCGAACTGATATTCCTTTCATTAATGATGCAACACGGCTTTTGTTTTGAAATGAACCAGGTACACTTTGGTGCATCTGCATCATGTCACTTCCTGTCTGGCTCATGTCATTTCCTTAACTTCATGAAGATCCACAAGTGGCATCTGGAAAAAGCTGCAACCAAGTGGAAAGACTCTGCTGCTCCGCCCCACAGCCGGCGTGAATGAGGGCAGAGCCGCTGCTCCTCCAGCATGAGAGGTGGTTCTGGTCTCATTCACTTTTGTTAGATAGCTTGTTTATATAGATGTGGGGCGGCGGCCCTCATGGCAGCAAGGACAGTGGGTTTTACAAACATGTCTCATCGCATCAACAGAGGTCTGAGGGTCTGGCCCGTGGGTGCTGATCTTACTTGTTGAGGGTGGAGGGAGAGCCTGAGCGATGGAAGTGGACAATTTGCCACTTGCCATCGCGGCGGTGCCACACCCGGGTCTCCTCTGATTGGGCGGTCCGAGGAGTGCCGTTGGAGTCGATGTACTGAGTCACTCTGATGTAAGCAATGCAGGCGGCCTCGTCACCCACCAGGTGGATGTGGGGGTTCAGGATGGTGGTGTGGACTGGTTTACTGTTTTTGGACCACACTGCCCTCCCACCACACACACACACACACACACACACACACACACACACACACACACACACACACACACACACACACACACACACACACACACACACACACACACACACACACACACACACACACACACACACACACACACACACACACACAGGTTACCAGAGTAAATCGCTCTAATGAGAGGAAGCTCTAAAACCAATTTCTACTCACAGTTTTCAAAGTAAAAGCGATGGAAGTCCAGTCCTTCCACCAAGTTCCCCAAAGCCTCAGGTTCGAAGGCTGTCACAGCCGGGTCGCACATCTTACTGAGGAGAGACAAGATAGAAGGTTGCCGACAGGAAGTAACCCACCAGGGATATGGGAAGAATTCTCTGAAACCACAAAACTTTTATTTTATGGTTCCACCTAATTAAAGACCAACTGTTTTATAAAGGTGGGAAAGTTCAGTTCATACATTTTAAAATTAACAAGTTCATTTCTATTTCATAAACTAGGTTCACAGTTCCAAAAATATATATATAAATGAATTAAAAAAAATATATATATATTGCCCAGGGGCCCATATGGTTAATCCGGCCTTGGGTTTAGTTCGTTTTTAAAGCTCAGTTTTAAGTTTTTCATTTAAAAACAATCATTTAAATATAACAAAAGAACCCGTTAAAAGCACCAGAATGTGGGAAATGACACCTGCTCACTAAAGTCTTTCTGTGGGAGACGCCCAGACCAGCTCCCCATCACCTGATGTCCTCCGTCTGTCTCTGTCCTCAGAGCTGAGGACAAGCCTGGGACATGTAGCTGACATGTCTCAGTCTTTGTCTCTTCTCAGGGGAGCAGAAACTTGTTAGCAGAAGGCTTTGCTGCTCTAAGAGCAGGGACACATAGAAAACATGCACCCACTGTGGCCTTCAAGGACCAGGTCTGCTCTCCTGTTAATGTTCACAATCACTGGTCCTTTCATTTGGTGTGTGTGTGTGTGTGTGTGTGTGTGTGTGTGTGTGTGTGTGTGTGTGTGTGTGTGTGTGTGTGTGTGCGTTCATTCATGTTCCCACTCCCTGTAGACATCCTGTTAGAGTTTATAACACAGGATTTTTCATAACTTGGCAAAATTGATGTTAAAAAATATTTTTCATCTAAACTTTTTTACCGAGCAGCTTTTGGTTCTTACACCTAAAAGTCGCCACTGAGCGACAAAAAAGGACTTTTCTTTTGTGATGAATGCACTGATCTCACCTCACAGCACAATTGTCCTGTAGTCGATCTGAGGTTCACTTCAAAGTCAACAAACAAACAAACAAACAAAGATGGTTGAATGTTACATACGTGTAGCTTTCAAAGTCGCCGTTGCTGATGGCCTCGATGAGCTGCTCTGTGACTTTAATGATGTCCTGCTTTCTCACTGAATCACACACACACACACACACACACACACACACACACACACACACACACACACACACACACACACACACACACACACACACACACACATTAGACTCTCTGGAGCATTGCAGCAGCAGGTCAGTGGATCGGCTGGTGTTCACCTCTGGTATCTTCATCCTCGATGGTGGTGTTGGTGCTTTCAGACGATTCCTGCAAGCACAGAAACGGTCAGGCATCAGCCCTGCTCTGGTTCTGGTTCTGTTGGGTTCATGCATTCTACAGGTGTGTCTGGTGTTTGAACCCGCCACCTGCTGACAGCTGCAGTGTTACCTTCACTCCGTCTGCCTTCTTGTTGCTGCCACTCTTCCCTCCTGAACAAGGGATGAAAACAAAGAGACACAGAAGAACCAAAGTGAGGAAGAAAGGAACAAATGCAGAGAAGAGCAGCAACGGCATCGTACAGACAGCTGCTGCCAATGTTCCTTTTGGCAAACCTGCTGTCCTAAGAGGGCAATACAACCAGCAGCAGCTCACAGGTGACAATTTAAATTTTGGAGAATAAAAAAGAACGGCGAACTGTTTTAGGTTCAGGGCTAGTGACTGTGTTTCCTGTCTCCAGTCTGACGGGCCAAGCGAGCTCTTCACACGACACGTGGGCCACGCTGAGAGCTGAGGCCAAATTTAGGATGAACTTGAGACGGCAGCAGAGCAGAAAGCGTGCACACATTCCTGAGCGTCCCACCGGGACCTCCCAGTCCTCCAGGTCTACAGAGACATTGTGTGAACAATAATCTCTCTTTCAGAAATGGAAAACTTTGTATTGTTGACTTCGTACAGTCAGACAAGCTGCTGGAGCTAGCTGGAGCACACACACTCAGGTTCTGGTTCTGGTGAAGATCTTAGCTGGTAGCAGCATTACACCTGCTGTCCTTGCCACACCTGTGCCAGATGCTCAGGGAAACATCACTTAGCTGTAAAGACTCTGACACTAGTCAGTGACTCGATGCGACCTAATGGGTTCCTCACATTGGAAACTTGCTACTGATTGGCTTAATGACCTGACCTGACCTGTGTTGTTTACTGTGTGAAGGTCCCGGAGACCACTCTGGTCCTGATTCGGTGCTTTATAAATAAACTTGAATTGAATTGAGGTCACAAACCTCTGTTACTCTACTGAGCATGTGCAAATGGCTGCAGATGATTGGCAGAGCAGGTTTGGCATTCTGCTATTTATGTGCGTGAGCAGCAGCTGCCACGCCCTGCAGATTCACACAGGCATGTGTGTGTGTGTGTGTGTGTGTGTGTGTGTGTGTGTGTGTGGGGGGGGGGGGGGGGGGCATTTGTTCCAAGTGCCCAAAACGCCCTTTTTTCTGTCTCCGTCTGTTTAAACCATCCACAGCTGTCCCACAGGTCAGGCACTAGGACCGTGTAGAAGGCCTCCAGCTGAAGCCTATTTTCCCTGTAACGTCCAGCAATGGTCAGTTTGTAGGTACTGTTTGACCATTCAACATCCGGTCCAAAAGGAGACACAAGACTGCATGTGTTCCCTTTAAATTGGCCTGCCTTCATCCAACCAGCTGGAGCTCAGAGCCTCTCTGCAGCTCTGAACACATGATAACGAAATGTCAACAATAATGTTCTCTCCTCAAGGTGCATCCTTATCGTCCTACAGGATTCTTCATGCCTAACACTCGCGGCTCGAATCAGTTGCTAAATCAAATAATGATTTCCTAAGTTAAATATGAACTTCTAACTTATAAGCTAGATAATCATTAAATAAATGTTTGTTTATTGCTACTTATAATAATTATAATATAATGAAATGTTTCATTAATCTGTGCTCAATAACTGAAGTTTGAAATGAATGTTATGTTATGATTACAGTGATTGAAATATGTTTCAGCATGTTAATATGACGAGGTCATCACCACTTGCACTCACACAAGAACAAAGTAAGGTTAAGTTAAACTCATGACACATAGATAGCCTTTACCCCAGATCAGAGCCTCTGGATCAAGGAAGGTGTTTCTGAGTTGTCTTGGTAATTTTCCTCAACATGCCAACCTCTGGTTGGCTACACAAATCATAACATGAGAACATTAAAACTGGACCACTCTGGTGATTCACCACTCTGGTGATTCAGCAGTTCTAGAGAAAGCTTCAGACCGGCCATCTGAAGCAAGACCCTCTTTAACCCATTAAAGCTTTTGACATGTCATCAAAATCTTTTTGCACCTGCGAAGCTGATACAGCAAAACAGTTCCTGCAGAACAAGCTGATATTGTTCAGACTCCTTAAGAGTCCCAGACGCGCGGTTCCATCCATCTGTCATGACCCGAGACATCTCTGGACTGAAGGGTTGGTGCCACGGTATTCTACAGCCCTTCGGTGCCAGAGGTCATCTGACCTCTCTGACCTTTGGATCCACCAAGAGGGTCTCCGAGAACGGGTGAAGTAGACACACAGATAGCGTCTGATGTGCTTTTGATAATAATCAACTTCATAGCTTAACGCAAACCCAAATTCTTTTACATCCAGAACTCAGCTCTCCTAGACACGGAAGTTCTGACAACATTGCATTCACATCTAGCTCCATCCATCACAGTAAATGTTAGTTAACTTGTCATGTTTTACTTGTTGGTAAAATAAATTCTTACTTTTATAAACGTGACTCTTTTCAAAATCAAAACAAAGTGTTTACAATCCCCCAATAAACAACGAATCCTAGAATCTTCTGATTAACACAGTAAAGACTAAGGAGGTTGATATTCTCTATTTAGATAGAGTATCACAGCTTATTGGTCATAAGTAGAGGTAATATATATATATTGAGCTCTTAAAGGACTCAAGTCCTAAACCCTACATCCCTCAGACCTGCCCACAAGCTCACTGATTGGATCTGCCACGTCATACTATCGTTGTCTGGCTGTCGGCAAGAGGTCACGTTTATCTACCTCAGAGTTTTTCTCTGCCTGCTTCACATCAGCTCATGATCACATTAACATTTGAGTCCGTGGTTAGAGAGTGTGTGTGTGTGTGTGTGCGCGCGCGCGTGTGTGTGTACGAGTCATGGTGGATGGCTGCTTATACTGAGCCAGGATTCTCTGAAGGTTTCTTCCTGTTAAAAGGGGGTTTTCCTCTCTACTGTCACTGCATGCATGCTTAGTATGAGGATTGCTGTAAAGACTCTGACACTAGTCAGTGACTTGATACAACCTGCTGGGATCCTTATACAGAAAACATTTTACTGTGTGAAGGTCCTTGAGACAACTCTTGTCCTGATTTGGTGTTATAGGAAAAAACCTGAATTGAATTGCTGTACTTTGTCATTAAGTAGTCCCAAGTTTAAAATGGTGCCTGTGATTACTTTGTTACTATTTATTTTCACCTACAGTCCTACTGATTATTTAGGTCACCAAGCAGAACTGCGATCACTGCCGAGTGATTTTAAGGATGTTTTTACTCACAATGCTATTTGGATCTATTCACCTACTGTGTTTCATGCTAGGCTACAGCTAAAGCAGTACAGCTGGGGTGTTTCTCAATGTCAAGGAACCTTGCCTTGATGTCTTGCCTAGGAGATACGTCATCAGGAGCCGCCAAGACGCGTTCCAATCGGTTCTAATGTTCATGTTCTACCGAGGCGTGTTTAGCTAGCTGAGCAAGGCCACACGGGAGGTGTCTTGTAGCCTAGCCTTGGTCAAAAATTACCCACAATACACCGCAGTATTTTCAAAAAGATGGCGGACCAGAAGCTGGCAGCTACTTCGGGGACAATTTTCAAGTTAAAAAGTAAGTCAGCTAATTTAAAACGTTATTTTAGATCCAAAGAAGTTATCTATTGTTGGTTAGTTGCTTAGTAGTTGCAGCTTCGGTGGCCAGCGGGTAGTAACTCACTTATATTTTTAATTTAATAAACATATACACAATTTAAAAAGTAAAAGTCTCGTTATATATTTATATTGAAACTAATACATATAAAATATAACATTATCTCCCGTGTCACGTGATGCAAGTCTGTTCCATTTAACCGTTTTCGTTGACCGAGGAAGGACAGTGTCCTCGTAGGCAAGGCGCCTGGCCTTGCAAGACATCGCCTCGCAAGGCAAGGCACCTTGACATTGAGAAACACTCCTGATGTAACGAGGCGGTGGTTACTTTTAATAGATTGTCAATAGAATAAAAAGGTATTCAATAAAATGTAATATTCCATAAAATATGGATCATCAATATTATTGACCGTTTAATATTGGATTGAAGATGAAACTAGGAACTTTGGTTAATCCAGGAAAACAAGACTATAAAAATTTGACACAGAGACAAAAATGTTTCCACTTGTCTAACTGTGGGAAATCTATCATCAGACAGAATTAAATTTCTATCCTCCTCTTTTACAGATGTGTCCCCACCAATATTTACAGGTCCCTCGTGTCAATGTAATAATTGTCCCAGGCATTTAGCACTCGCTACCCCCTCCATGCTTTCATAGTGATTGGAGATAAGTGTGCAGCACTGTGCTGGATGCATGTGTGTTTTCCTTTTTGCTGTTTGTAACACCGGATCGCCTGACACCTCTTCAGTCAACCACATAGTGCACCACTTTACATGCCCAGTAACGCTAGAGGCGTTGCAGCGATGGGAAAAGTAATCATTAGATTACTCTGTTACCTAAAAAATAATACTCCCAACACTGATGGTGACACACAGAGAAAAATACAACCTACCACTGCCGTGGCTCCCATTACATGATGGTCATGGTGTCCTTTATTTTTATTTGTGAAAGCTAGCTACCCTCCTCACAGGCTGACATAGTGTAAACTATCAAATACAGGCCAAGCTGTTACGATGTAACTTCCTTCCAGCATGACTGAGACTAAAAATTCTTGCTTATGATCCTTTAACAGATCAGAACCAACCATTTGATCTACACATGGAACCTGTGATGATGTGAAGTGTGAAATAAGTCTGCAGATCTTACCAGAAAAGTTCCTTGTGGCCAACATGGTGGTGAGAATGGCTCCCTGGGGGTGTGTGGAGGGTGGGGGTGGGGGGTGGGGAGAGGAACATGAAAAAACACCTTAATCATCATAAAACAACAAATATATTTTACTGGTCCAGGTAGTGGACGGGTGTTTTTACTCTAAAACCTTATTTCAGTGTTCTACAAGACATTATATAACGTGGTCTAACCCCACTTCACACTGGAAGCACCAGCAGTGCAGAACGGCAGCGGAACGTCACCATTTCCCACTAGGGTGACCAGATCCCAACTCATCTAACATGGGACAGAGACTCCTCAACGAGGGACAGAGACTACTCAACGAGGGACAGAGACTACTCAATGTAGGACAGAGACTACGCAACAAGGGACAGAGACTACTCAACAAGGGACAGAGACTACTCAATGAGGGACAGACTACTCAACGTGGGACAGAGACTACTCAACGTGGGACAGAGACTACTCAACGTGGGACAGAGACTACTCAACGTGGGACAGAGACTACTCAACGTGGGACAGAGACTACTCAACAAGGGACAGAGTCTACTAAACGTGGGACAGACTACTCAACGTGGGACAGAGTCTACTAAACGTGGGACAGAGACTACTCAACGTGGGACAGAGACTACTCAACGTGGGACAGAGACTACGCAACGAGGGACAGAGACTACTCAACAAGGGACAGAGACTACTCAATGAGGGACAGACTACTCAACCTGGGACAGAGTCTACTAAACGTGGGACAGAGACTACTCAACGTGGGACAGAGACTACTCAACGTGGGACAGAGACTACTCAACGTGGGACAGAGACTACTCAATGAGGGACAGAGACTACTCAATGTGGGACAGAGACTTCTGAACGTGGGACAGAGACTACTCAACATGGGACAGAGACTACTCAACGTGGGAAAGAGACTACTCAACGTGGGACAGAGACTACTCAACGAGGGACAGACTACTGAACGTGGGACAGAGACTACTCAATGAGTGACAGAGACTACTGAAGGTGGGACAGAGACTACTCAACGAGGGACAGAGACTACTCAACGAGGGACAGAGACTACTCAATGTGGGACAGAGACTCCTGAACGTGGGACAGAGACTACTCAACGTGGGACAGAGACTACTGAACCTGGGAAAGAGACTACTGAACGTGGGACAGAGACTACTGACCGTGGGAAAGAGACTACTGAACGTGGGACAGAGACTACTGAACGTGGGACAGAGACTACTCAACGTGGGACAGAGACTAATGAACGTGGGAAAGAGACTACTGAACGTGGGACAGAGACTACTCAACGTGGGACAGAGACTAATGAACGTGGGAAAGAGACTACTGAATGTGGGACAGAGACTACTCAACGAGGGACAGACTACTGAACGTAGGACAGAGACTACTCAATGAGTGGCAGAGACTACTGAATGTGGGACAGAGACTACTCAACGAGGGACAGAGACTACTCAACGAGGGACAGAGACTACTCAACGAGGGACAGAGACTACTCAATGTGGGACAGAAACTACTGAACGTGGGACAGAGACTACTCAACGTGGGACAGAGACTTCTGAACGTGGGAAAGAGACTACTGAACGTGGGACAGAGACTACTGAACGTGGGACAGAGACTACTGACCGTGGGAAAGAGACTACTGAACGTGGGACAGAGACTACTGACCGTGGGAAAGAGACTACTCAATGTGGGACAGAGACTACTCAACGAGGGACAGAGACTACTCAATGAGGGACAGAGACTACTCAACGTGGGACAGAGACTACTCAACGAGGGACAGAGACTACTCAACATGGGACAGAGACTACTCAACGAGGGACAGACTACTGAACGTGGGACAGAGACTACTCAATGAGTGACAGAGACTACTGAATGTGGGACAGAGACTACTCAACGAGGGACAGAGACTACTCAACGAGGGACAGAGACTACTCATTGTGGGACAGAGACTCCTGAACGTGGGACAGAGACTACTCAACGTGGGACAGAGACTACTGAACCTGGGAAAGAGACTACTGAACGTGGGACAGAGACTACTGACCGTGGGAAAGAGACTACTGAACGTGGGACAGAGACTACTGAACGTGGGAAAGAGACTACTGAATGTGGGACAGAGACTTCTCAACGAGGGACAGACTACTGAACGTAGGACAGAGACTACTCAATGAGTGGCAGAGACTACTGAATGTGGGACAGAGACTACTCAACGAGGGACAGAGACTACTCAACGAGGGACAGAGACTACTCAATGTGGGACAGAAACTACTGAACGTGGGACAGAGACTACTCAACGTGGGACAGAGACTTCTGAACGTGGGAAAGAGACTACTGAACGTGGGACAGAGACTACTGACCGTGGGAAAGAGAATACTCAACGTGGGACAGAGACTACTGACCGTGGGAAAGAGACTACTCAATGTGGGACAGAGACTACTCAACGAGGGACAGAGACTACTCAACGAGGGACAGAGACTACTCAACGTGGGACAGAGACTACTCAACGAGGGACAGATGCTACTCAACATGGGACAGAGACTACTCAACATGGGACAGAGACTACTCAACAAGGGACAGATACTACTCAACGTGGGACAGAGACTACTCAACGAGGGACAGAGACTACTCAACGAGGGACGGAGACTACTCAATGTGGGACAGAGACTACGCAACGAGGGACAGAGACTACGCAACGAGGGACAGAGACTACTCAACATGGGACAGAGACTACTCAACGAGGGACAGAGACAACTCAACAAGGGACAGAGACTCAATGAGGGACAGAGACTACTCAAAGAGGGACAGAGACTACTCAAAGAGGGACAGAGACTGCTCAACGAGGGACAGAGATTACTCAACGTGGGACAGAGACTTCTCAATGAGGGACAGAGACTACTCAACGAGGGACAGAGACAACTCAACAAGGGACAGAGACTCAATGAGGGACAGAGACTACTCAAAGAGGGACAGAGACTACTCAGAGAGGGACAGATTCTACTCAACGAGGGACAGAGACTACTCAACGTGGGACAGAGACTTCTCAATGAGGGACAGAGACTACTCATCATGGGACAAGGTGAAGTTCCAATGTAACAAGAAAAAGAAAAAATGTTCTGCTTTTTAGCTTTGACATCACTGTTATTCTATTCTATTCTATTCTATTCTATTCTATTCTATTCTATTCTATTCTATTGTAGACCACCAAACAGTTCCTGAGCACAACCACTGCAGCAGCTCACAGCTCCCCATAAGGATGGTTGAGAGTGATGACCAATGGGACTTTGATGTTGTAGCTTTGATCCTGGCAGTGAAGACCAACATCATATATGACATCAAACAGCGATACCAAACCTGATCTTCTTTGTGGTTTAATGGCGGACAGCATAAACACACCGTGAGCTTTGAAGTCTGAAGGGATTCTGTGAGTCCAGCGAGGAGGACAGCAGACCAGTGTGTACGGGCATGCAGCAAAGCTCTCGAGTTGACCACTTTGAGCCACTAATGCCTCCAGAGTGAAGTAGAGGTAACTTTGATCATTCACACTGAAGTTCTTGAAATAGGATGGTGGGTCCAGGAAGGCCTAACTCTCACAAAAGGTGAAGAGATTGAGGAAATTGCTCTGAAATATGGTCAAAGTTTAATTTATTTGATAGAATCCAGTTTGTGTTAATAATGAATCTTCTTGCAACAGCTCGTTTTGGAGTTCCTCTGGGTTTTAGTACACTTCACTGATACTCACTTATCCATGTCTGAAGTCTGATTAATTCAGCCAGGTAATCAGATTACCAACTCCTGGATGAGCCTTAATTTTATGGTTAATGTCAAACCAGAAAGTTTGTGGTATTTGGATCTGAGCTCCCCAGGAATCATGTGAGGATCCTCACGTTCTTCTGGACCATGTTCTGTCCTTTACGCTCATATAAACATGTCACCAAGGAAGAAAGCTCCATAAGAGATGCAGTGGTGCAAATAAACTAGTCCAAGCATATTTTACTTCCAAACCAGAATTTTGTAATTCTCTGTGATCAGGATGTTTTAAAGGTTCTCTTAGAGGTTCTTCGGTGGACCCAGATTACAGCTGTCTTAGTTCTGAAGAACGTTAGGAGGTGAGAACAGAATTTATTACAATGTATTTGCACTCACTGCTGATGTACATTTGTTGTCGAGTGACAACGTTTGCAGTGACTGCAGTAATCTGGAAATTAGAAATGAGCAGAAACACTGTAATGTGGGTTTGATACCTGGCATCACTCTCAGTGAGAAACAGATCGGAAGTGTCTTCAAACTAATTAGTTCTAATTGTCTTCGTCGTCTTCCTCCGCTTATCCGGGTCCGGGTCGCGGGGGCAGTGTCCCAACTAGGGAGCTCCAGACCGTCCCCTCCCCAGCCACCTCCACCTGTTCTTCCGGCAGGACCCCAAGGCGTTCCCGGACCAGATTGGAGATGTAACCTCTCCAACGTGTCCTGGGTTGACCCAGGGGCCTCCTGCCAGCAGGACATGCCCGAAACACCTCCCCAGGGAGGTGTCCAGGAGGCATCCTGACCAGATGCCCAAACCACCTCAACTGACTCCTTTCGATCCGGAGGAGCAGCGGTTCTACTCCGAGTCCCTCCCGAATGTCTGAGCTCCTCACCCTATCTCTAAGGCTGAGCCCGGCCACCCTACGGAGAAAACTCATTTCGGCCGCTTGTATCCGCGATCTCGTTCTTTCGGTCATTATCAAAAGCTCATGACCCTAGGTGAGGATTGGGACGTAGATCGACCGGTAAATCGAGAGCCTGGCTTTCTAGCTCAGCTCCCTCTTCACCACGACAGATCGGCTCAGCGTCCGCTTCACTGCAGATGCCGAACCAATCCGCCTGTCAATTTCCCGATCCCTCCTACCCTCACTCGTGAACAAGACCAGAGATAATTAAACTCCTCTACTTGAGGTAGGACCTCTCTCCCAACCCGGAGTTGGCAAGCCACCCTTTCCTGGTCGAGAACCATGGTCTCAGATTTGGAGGTGCTGATCCTCATCCCAGCCGCTTCACACTCAGCCGCGAACCTACCCAGCAAGAGCTGAAGGTCAGAGCTGGATGTAGCTAGGAGGACCACATCATCCACAAAAAGCAGAGACGAGATTCTCCTGCTACCAAACTCGACACACTCCACACCACGGCTGCGCCTAGAAATTCTGTCCATAAAGGTTGTGAACAGAACCGGTGACAAAGGGCAGCCCTGGCGGAGTCCAACCCTCACTCGGAACAGGTCTGACTTACTACCAGCTATGCGGACCAAACTCATGCTCCTCTGGTAAAGGGACTGAATGGCCCTTAACAAAAAGCCACCCACCCCATACTCCTGGAGCGTCCCCCACGGGGTGCCCCTGGGGACACGGTCATAAGCCTTCTCCAAATCCACAAAACACATGTGGATTGGTTGGGCAAACTCCCATACCCCCTCCATCATCCTTGCAAGGGTATAGAGCTGGTCCACAGTTCCACAGACACAGACTCTGGCTCCTCATCGGAATGTGCGTAGGTGGGATTGAGGAGCTCCTCAAAGTATTCCTTACACCGTCCGACTATAGCCCCAGTTGACATCAGCAGCTCCCAATTCCCACTGTAAACAGTGTGAGCAAGTTGCTGCCTCCCTCTCCTGAGGCGCCGGACAGTTAGCCAGAACCTCTTTGGCGCCGATCGATAGTCTTTCTCCATGGCCTCACCAAACTCCTCCCACGCCCGAGATTTTGCCTCGGCAACTGCCACTGCTGCACCCCGCTTGGATATCCGGTACCCGTATGCTGCCTCCAGAGACCCACAGACCAGCCACGCCCTGTAGGCCTCCTTCTTCAGCTTGACGGCTCCCCAAACCTCTGGTGTCCACCAGCTGGTACGGGGGTTGCCACTACAACTGGCACCAGCCACCTTGCGACCACAGCTAGCAACAGCCGCCTCAACACTTGCAGAGTGGAACAAGGCCCACTCGGAGTCAATGTCCCCCACTGCTCTCGGGACGCGGTCAAAGCTCTGCCAGAGGTGGGAGTTGAAGACCGTCTTGACAGGTTCTTCTGCCAAGCGTTCCCAGCAGACCCTCACTATGCATTTGGGTCTGCCAGGTCTACGCGGCATCTTCCCCTGCCTTCTGAACCAACTCACCACCAGGTGGTGATCAGTTGACAGCTCCGCTCCTCTCTTCACTCGGGTGTCCAAAACATACGGCTGCAGGTCAGATGATACGACTACAAAGTCTACCATCGACCTGCGACCTAGGCTGCCCTGGTACCAAGTGTACCGATGGGCATCCTTATGTTCGAACACAGTGTTCGTTATGGCCAAACTGCGGCTTGCACAGAAGTCCAATAACAAAACACCACTCGAGTTCAGATCAGGCGGGCCGTTCCTCCCAATCACACCCCTCCAGGTCATGCTGTCATTGCCCACGTGAGCATTGAAGTCCCCCCAGCAGGACAATGGAGTCCCTTGATGGAGCACTATCTAGCACTCGTCCCAGGGACTCCAAAAAGGTTGGGTAATCTGAACTGATAATTGGCGCATTAGCACAAACAACAGTCAGGGCCCATTCCCCGACCCGAAGGCGCAGGGAAGCTACCCTCTCGTCCCCCGGGGTAAACCCCAACACACAGGCAGAGAGTCTTGGGGCTAACAAAAAGCCAACCCCAGGCCACCAGGCGCTCGCTCACGGGCCCCAACCCCAGGCCTGGCTCCAGGGTGGGACCCTGGTAGCCCTCCAGGCCGGGTACTCCGACTCTTTGTTTTTACATCCATGAAAGATCTTCTGAACCGTTCTTTGTCTCAACAAATTGATTCAAACATAAAAAAATCTAATAGAGATTCTGACTGAATTCACGTCTTCAGATTAATCAAACCCCCAGCCCTGAGCAGAACTCTGACTGGATCAGAATCATCCTTAAAATATACTTTTAAAAACAATAAACTTGAAAATTCTCACCTTCAATTTCCTCCTGGCATTGAATTTCTTCAGACATTCAACTGTTTCCTGTCTGTGCATACAAGACGCCACAGTGGAGCGATGCTGGGGAAACACACCATCATTATCATCATCATCATAACCATCATCATCATCATAACCATCATCATAACCACCATCATCATCATCATTAACATCATAATCATCATACTCATCGTCATCATCAACATCATCATCATAATCATAACCACCATCATCATCATCATCATCAAAATCATAACCATCATCACCATCATCATTAACATCATAATCACCATACTCATCATCATCATCATCATCACTATCATCATAACCACCATCATCACATCATCATCACTAACATCATAATCATCATACTCATCATCATCATCATCATCATCATAACCACCATCATCATCATCATCATTAACATCATAATCATCATACTCATCATCATCGTCATTAACATCATAATCATCATACTCATCATCATCATCATCATCATCATAACCACCATCATCATCATCATCATTAACATCATAATCATCATACTCATCATCATCGTCATTAACATCATAATCATCATACTCATCATCATCATCATAACCACCATCATCATCATCAATAACATCATAATCATCATACTCATCATCATCATCATTAACATCATAATCATCATACTCATCATCATCGTCATTAACATCATAATCATCATACTCATCATCATCATCATAATCACCATCATCATCATCAATAACATCATAATCATCATACTCATCATCATCATCATTAACATCATAATCATCATACTCATCATCATCATCATCCTCACTATCTTCATCATCATACTCTTTATCATCATCATCATAACCACCATCATCATCATCATTAACATCATAATCATCAAACTCATCATCATCATCATTAACATCATAATCATCATACTCATCATCATCATCATAACCACCATCATCATCATCATTAACATCATAATCATCATACTCATCATCATCATCATCCTCACTATCTTCATCATCATACTCTTCATCATCATTAAAATCTCCATCATCAGCATCATCATCATAACCACCATCATCATCATCATCATTAACATGACTATCTTCATCATCATAATCATCATCATCATCATTAAAATCACCATCATCATCATTATCATCATACTCACCATCATCATCATTATCATCACTATCATCATCATCATCATCACAATCATCTTCATCATCAACATCATCATCATCACTATCATCATCATCATCTTCATCATTACCATCATCATCACTATCATCATCATCATCATCATCATCATCATTATCATCACTGTCATGAACATCATCATCCCTTTCAGTGACTTCTGAAGGTGTGTCTTACAGAGATCCAGGGGTGTTTGAGGGCCTCTGTGGCGCTGATCCGTTTAGCTGGATTGATCGTTAACATCTTGTTGATCAGGTCTTTGGCTTCAGGAGTCACTGTGTCCCACTCAGGAGAAGGAAACTAGGAGGCAAGAAGGGGAACAATATGTAATCAAAAAGAATTAAATAGAGAATAGGATTGTTTGTGAAATAGTGAGCCAAAGCCCCGCCCATATCTGTCTCCAACCAGTAAATGACCTCCACTATGATGACATCATAATGAGTCAAATTTCTTACATCATAGGCCCCAGCCTTGATCTGCTGGTAGAGACGATGTTGATCCTCATCCCAGAAGGGAGGATATCCCACCAACAGGATGTATAGGATCACACCTGGTGGGAAGACAAACCAAGTAATCAGCACGTGCGCACACACACACACACACACACACACACACACACACACACACACACACACACACACACACACACACACACACACACACACACACACACACACACACACAGTAATTAATATACTTGCAAAAATATCAATGACCGTAAAGAATTCTGGAGGAAAATCAATAACTTGACTGTTAAGTCTGCAACTAGCATTATGAAAATCCATAACGGGATTATTAATGATCCGGCCAGAGGAAGAAAGTAACAAATTACATTTACACACGTTACTGTAATTGAGTAGCTTTGCTGTGTATTTATACTTTTTGTCGTTTTGAAAATCTGTACTTTTACTTTTACTTGAGTACGTTTTTTAAAAAGAATTGTAATCCGCTACATTTTAAATGATATCCGTTACTGAGTAAAAATAAATTGTTGGCTTAATAAATTAAAAATATTACGTGTTGCAGCATCGAACAAAAAGAGACACCTGCACGAGCGCCGCGTCTAAACCGGGGGGGGGGGGGGGGTACACTTTAGATAATGAGGACAAACAGCCATTTTTACCGCAGTTTTGCTCGAATACATCAGTTCATTCCCTGTGATCCACTCGCTGTTTACCTCCTCTCTCCCTCCTCTCCTGTAGGTTGGAACCCACACCTTCGCGCACCGGTGTGACGTCATCAGAATTCTGCTCGGTTCGGTAGCCGGACTCGGTTCTGTGTTTGAAATGTGTTTCCCTTAATGCTCCGCACAGAAGGGGCAAAATACTGTTTAGCGCTCATAACAAGCGGATTCTCAGCACTTTGCTCATAAAACAGAAGACCTGCAGGCCTCTGTGAGTTAAAACATCCTGATACTGTTCAGGTGTAAACGTTGTGCTCCATCCCTGTGTTTGAACTCAGAAGTTGATTCTTGACAGTGATGGGAATAACGCCATTTAAAATAATGGCATTCTTTTTTTGGGTAATGGAATAATCTAACTGATTACTTTTCCCACTGTTGCAACGCCGTTACCGTTACTGGGGATGGAAGGTTGTGCGTTACTATGTGCTTGTGGAACGTTGAGCAACAGTGTGAGGCTTTCTGACCGCCACACTTCAGCTGCAGCCAGGGAGAGAGAGGTGTCGGTAACGCACTTACAAACACGATGATGATTGGCCGGGTGGGCGGAGACCCTCAGTGTTCTCACTGTCTCAGTCACTGCATGCTATAGACACAACAGAGCAGTGATGGGAATAACGCCGTTTAAAATAACCGCGTTACTAAAAAATATATATATAGCGTCATGAATGTCCTGTTTATGACCTAAAGGTCATGATCTGCTGCGTCTGCTTGAGCAGAGACATAAAGTCTCTGGCAGGTTAATCTACATGAGGTAGTGGCCAAGGTCTTTCATGCACTCTGCTCACCTGAACTGAATACTGAATTACTTTATCACACAGGGCAATGTAGGTTTGGATTTTGTTCTCTCCCTAAATAATAAAAACCATCATTTAAAAACTGCATTTTGTGTTTACTTGTGTTATCTTTGACTAACGGTTAAATGTGTTTGATGATCAGAAACATTTTGTGTGACAAACATGCAAAAGAAGAAAGAAATCAGGAAGGGGCAAACAGTTTTTCACACCACTGTAGATAGATAATTTTCAGTAACGAGCAATCTAATTAATTATCATCTTCTTTTATCAAAACGTCGTTTCTGTTACTGATAAGGAAATGCGTGCGTTAAGCAGCGCGGTGTGTTGAAGCTGTCATCAGCTGATCAGGAGCTAAAGAGGTAGATGTTTTCATCCAAGAGCATCACGGCCCGTGAAGAACGAGGAAGATGTGATGAATAGTTTACGGCTGCAGGTGTGGATCTGCAGCCGTGTCCTTCTTAGCGTGACAGCGGGACGTCCTGAAGGTCCGCTCACCTGTTCACCGCTCAGACGTCCTGATCTTCTACCTTCCTAGATCATCCAGCTGTAACCTGTTTCTGATCATGTCTTTAGACCCGCTGTAACACTGATGCATCAGTCTCAGACGTCATGGAGCTCAGGTGTTATCAGAACTACCTGTGTGTGTTTACCACCCAGCTTCAGCTCTTCTGTGGTTGGGTCTGACCCAAGTTAGTAAATGTGAGTCCTCCATCAGGCTTGTGCCTCTTCTAGTGTCATTTTAAAGGATTTTGTTTATTTATTTAACCATTACTAGATTAGCAGCAACAGAAATGCTGCTAAAACACACGATTATGTGAAGCTGGAAAAATTAAAATACTGTGCAAATTTACATTCATTTCTGTAATTTAACAGTTTACAGAGACCATTTAAAGGCTCGGGAACCTTTACAGGTGTTTCTATTTGCTATTTTAAATGTTAGCTGACTGGGGTCTTGTTAAATATCACACAGTGACCTTTTAATAGTCTAGATTAGTGTAATGTTCCTGTTAGTAGTTCCTCCTGTTAAGTGCTTATTTATTTAGATTATTCAGGTTTATAAAACACATTTGGACATACATTTTATCATGTTCCAGTCATTAGTCATTTATATTTCACTATTGTAGTCATTTATAGTAAATAAAGTAAGTTTAATTAAGAGGGGAACCCATTTTTCTTGCATTCTTTATTGAAAATTAACTAAGTACAGTAGTTATTTTTCTTGGTAATTAGTTACTTTTATAATCTCGTAACTTGGTAAGTAACTGAGTTACTTTTTTGACAAAGCAATTAGTAACTATAACTAATTACTTTTTAAAAGTAACATTCCCAACACTGCTTCTTGTTGCCGCAGATATGTGATGATTCAGCTTGTTTCTTTATTTTACTCCAGAATAAGAGATTAAATTACTACAAAAGCAGTTCAGTGTAGTTAAATTAGTCATTGAAATGATTCTAACATGCTGCAGTGCATGTGTGTGTGTGTGTGTGTGTGTGTGTGTGTGTGTGTGTGTGTGTGTGTGTGTGTTACACCTAAAGGACTGCATGAGACAGCGTGGTTTCATCAAATCCATACATCTTATTTCTTGGTTGAATTAATAGCTCAGGAAAATAACTTATATTTCAAAAATAATGACATCTCTACAGTGTTTCTGATAATATTTAATCTTATATTGTACCTATCTTTTGTCTGGGAGGTGTAACATATTGTAGAGACCCCGCCCACTTGTGCAGTGATCCCGCCCACTGCCAGGCTAAGCAGCGGTGTGGTGCATTGTGGGAGTAGGTCACAGTTGTTTGTTCCATTTTCGTTGTGTTCTGTACAGCTTTATTGTTCTGAGTTATGTTAGCATTGTTTACTTTTGTTTAGTGTTTTATATCTGTTGCTGTCAGTTGGTATTACTTTCAAACCGTGAGTTGGTGTTCCATGCTGGCAGATGGAGTGGGGATCTGCTCAGTGTAAAACTAAAGTTGTTGACTGCTAAGTTGACATCAGTGTCTGTGCTCATTGGCTGAAACTCCTTCCGACAATCTACGCTACAATATCACGATACAAGCCTTTTAAAACATGTTTAAGTGCAACAAGAGGAGATAAATGCATGCGTTTAAAGTTCCATGTTTGGAGACCAACCTTCGCAGTTTGGAGGCTCACGCTAGTGAGGAGACACCATTAGTTCTAGTAACACCTGGGCTCCCAAGGCCTGTTCTGACAGGATGGACGTTACGGGACCCTTAAGGATTCCAGTTGGATGATTGGAGGATTATTTAGGAGGATTGGAGTGAACAAACTGGTTTCAGTGGTGAAGGGTTAAATGAGTGAGTGAACCCACTACCAAGGATGAACTCTGCTAACTTTAAAAATCAGCTGCTCTACATAAGCATGAAGGTCAGAGAGGAGCTCTAGGAAGGACATGGATAAAGGAACTGTAATGTAGAGGTAAAGTAGGGCAGGGCCAACGTTAACAGCTGTCATACGGTCCATCTGAAATGGCTTGTTATATTATGTGACAGGTTAGAGCACAGTCTCATGTTAGAGTTTTGTCATGAGGACATTGAGACACCTCACATGCTGATGGCATCTTAAAAAATTATTATTTGTTTCTCAAAATAAAGAATAATTTTAATCACAATTGAAACCTACAATCGTAGAAAAACCTCGTTCATTCAATGTGCACGTCCTGTTCTCACTGACTGGATAGAAATCCCTCCATCAAACTCTGTGTGTGTGTGTGTGTGTGTGTGTGTGTGTGTGTGTGTGTGTGTGTGTGTGTGTGTGTGTGTGTGTGTGTGTGTGTGTGTGTGTGTGCGTGTGTGTGCGTGTGTGTGTGTGTGCGCACACACAAGCAAATTGTGAACTGGTATATTGGTTTAGCACTACTTAGATGTAGCCATCCTTACGCTGACAAAAATGTAACTAAGTAACTTTTACTTTGAGTACATTTTATTTACGATACTTTTTACTTTTACTTGAGTAAAAATTTAGGCAAGTAATTTTACTTGTACTTGAGTAAAAAATTATCATAGTATTGGCACTCGTACTTAAGTAGGACATTTTAGTACTCTTCCACCTCTGGATCCAGCAGCGATCTGTAATGAGTTTAGGCAGCATTTTGTTCAGCGGTGAGCATTTTTGAGAAAATTATAATAATTCATTTATGTGATTTTCTCTCCAAGCACAATTTTTCATGCAAATCTTAATATTAACGCTCAACCTTGTAATCAGTCCTTTACTGTAAACAGGTTCTCTCAGCAGAGAATCAACCCGATGCCTTCCAGCACTGGACTTGGGGTTGATGGTATAAAAAGGGAAGTTTATTAAACTAGCTTCAAAATTACTTTCCTTTCCATTGGCAGAATTTTTAAATGTAATTTAAAAACCCGTTAATGCACTCTGTGCTCGGAAATGCACCAGTTATCCCACTGCACTGAGGAGGTGATAGGCAGAACATAAACAACTACAAACCAATATTAATAATTAATAATGTGTTGGAATTGAGAAAATTATATTCCTTCAATCATCTGACTATCTCACCAAGGATAATTTACTTTCTCAATGTCAATCCGGCTTCAGGAAACACTTCTTCACTATTACAGCCCTTCAGAAACTTACTAATGATATTTCCTCTAGCTTTGACAATTATAGGTCTGCTGATGCCATCTTCCTAGATCTTACCAAATAATTAGATCCTGTTGACCATTACCTTCTCCTAGATAAGCTGTATGCCCTTGGCTTCTCCAGATCTTCACTTTAATGGTTTAATTCCTGTCTTCATCATAGTTATCACTGTGTATTTTATAAGGGTAGCCAGGCGACATAGACAAAGGAATCCCTCTCTTGGACTTTTATTTTTAATTTTCATCAACAACCTTCCACTGAGCAGCTTAAACTGTGATATTCATCTCTATGCTGATGATACTGTTACTTAACATGCTAATGAATTCTTTTCATACTATCCAAAAGGCCATTCTAACACATCTTTGCTTTTGTAAATGTTAGTCATTTATATTTGTTAACTTGTTTTTTATTATTTACTTCTTTAGTTATGGTCTTGATTTAAACAAATGTTAAGGCTTTGGTAACATGTCGTTAGCATCTATGGTGTTTACTGTATGTGTTTATATACACAGTGCTTTGCTGTATCGTGGTACTGGAGATTTATCGTATTATGACTTTGTTTTTGTCGTTGTGACGTTATTTGTTGTGATCTACGTGAAGCACGTTATGACTTTCTGTCTGTGACGAGCGCTACAGAAATAACATTTACTTACCTATGGGATGTCGGGTGCGCGTCTTGTTTTGTAAATACTTTTGTTGAGTATTTATTCATTGCTCTGATCATGTTTATGACTGAATACTTTTTCTCTTTCAGTAACTGCATACTCATGACTGCCTTCTGTCGGGTTTTGGTTTTGTTTGAGACCCTCGTCAAAACGAGATCTCGTGGGGTTACTCCTCTTTAAATAAATGTCAGATAAATAAATAAACAGATTATAAACAGCTGCACACAAATAAACCCGAAATGAAGGAACACAACAAAGGTGGATGAAACACAGAGAGTAGCAGACAGGAATCTGACCGCAGGCCCAGAGGTCCACTGCCTTCCCATACGGATCCTTCCTCAGAACTTCTGGAGACAAATATCCTGGAGTCCCCGCAAAACCTGAAACACACGTGCACTCAGTCAGACCGCTGCCTTGGCATCTGGTTACCATGGTAACTCAGGTGGGATTCGGTTCAGTTGACAAGTCAAAGGAAAAAGTGTAAAACAGGAAAAGACTGAGACCAATAGAAAACCCCACCAAACAGATAATAACGAAGCTCCGCCTGTGAGGAAGTAGAAATGGTTAACGCTGTTAAAGGGACAGTGCTTATGGATGAATGTTAATGTTTTCGTTCATATTTCAATGGACCAGATCACCAGAAACAAGCAGACATGGCTGTAAAACAGAACCACACAAGGGAAAACCCCGCACCATAAGGCTCACATGATTATAGGGCGCTC
Organism: Nothobranchius furzeri; assembly: GCF_043380555.1. Lineage (NCBI taxonomy): Eukaryota > Metazoa > Chordata > Actinopteri > Cyprinodontiformes > Nothobranchiidae > Nothobranchius > Nothobranchius furzeri. The sequence goes on along the minus strand of NC_091750.1, from coordinate 27,031,022 downwards.
AGCCACTCAGCGTCCTAGTTAAAGGTTTGGCCCGCACATAAGGCTCACTTTCATTCCTGGTCCATGAATCCCTCAAAATCCCGCGCCCGGCTCATCGTCGTCAGAGTCAATGTCACTGTCGTTGCTCGGCTCTCCCGTTGTGATCCCGGCCTTGGTGAACGCTCGAGCAACAGTCTGGACGGAAACGTTGGCCCAGGCATCAGCGATCCACTCACAGATGGTGGCATAATTCGATCGGTGCTGCCTGCCCGTCTTGGTGAACGTGTGTTCACCATCAGTCATCCAGCGCTCCAACGCTGCTCGGATTTTCGCTTTGAAGGACGGGTTCACCCCAATGTCCAGCGGCTGGAGTTCTTTGGTTAATCCACCCGGTATGATGGTGAGCTCCGTGTTCATCCTCTTCACCTGGTGAGATGGGCCCGCATGGAGTCGCAGATCAGCATGGCTGGAGAAGCGTGGAAGAAGCCATCCCGTCTTTTGGTTTACACCTCCCACAGCCACGCCCGCCATCATGTCCTCATCCATCCAGCCCTTCGGGTTCGCCTTGATGATCACGCCGTTGCTAATCCTGTATCTGTTTCCATGTTCAACGGCATGAGTGATGGCTTTGAGCTTGAACTCTTCCTCGCAAGCGTGTCTCATCGCTGGTGCCATGGCTGGTTACCGGTATAGCTGTGTGGAGCAGTGTCACACCTTTTATTTGGTGAGGGTGGGCGGTGGTACGGGCTGGCTCTTTGTTTTCCTGCAGACGCAGGTGTGGCTGGCTTCACTTACGTCCTTAATACATGTATTAAAAGGCGCACTGCCGGTTCAGGGGAAGATCAAAGGTTTTAATAGAGCCTTATGGTGCGGAAAATACGGTAGTTTTATTTGGAAATGTCTGAGCGCAGCCTCTGAGCTGCCGTTAAGTCTGGTTACCATGGTAACACGTGTACGATCGGGGAGCAGAGGAGGTTCTCATCATGGACGTAATTTTCACTTTAGAAGTGGGGGGGACACGGAGGGGTGGGGGTGGGGGGGGGTGAATCTTTACAGTATGCTCTAATGGGAAACAGGCTTCAACACAAACAGTTTTTTTCTGCTTGGTCCTAGAGCTCAACTAGTGTCAATTTAATATAGCGTAATATTGTTTTTGGATGGTAAAAAGTGCAGGGGTCAACCCTTGACTTTAGAAAAAGTGGGGGGGACATGTCCCCCCTGTCCCCCCCCAAAATTACGTCCATGGTTCTCATAGATGTAAGATAGGATTGGGACTGGATGGTTTAGATTCGTGTGGTTTGTCTGTCGCTCCACACGCAGCAGAGCTCCTTCAGGAAGCAGATCGGAGCGCTCATGGAGGACATTCCCTTCAGAGGTCACGCTCTGCTGAATAACACAGATCAGTGTGTGTGTTAGTTCACACACATACACACACACACACACACACACACACACACACACACACACACACACACACACACACACACACACACACACACACAGATCTGTGTGCAGGTACGGTTGATAAATGAGGGCCCAGGTCTCAGGACTGTCTTACCGAACCAGGCCTGCTGATCTCCCTCCACCTCGATGGCGAGGCCAAAGTCAGCCAGTTTCACCGCTGCTCCTTTAGACTTTGAGGCCAGCAGCAGGTTCTCAGGCTGCAGACACAAAACACATGCTAGCATGCTAATCTTCCCATTGGTTTGTATAAGGAATGTTGAAATGCTAACAGAACATCGCACAGATTTAACATAAAAACTAAGTCTAATCATGGAGCTCATCACATTTAAAGGTGCAGCTGGAGATTTTTTCTTCTTGTTCAAGCAAGCTACTGTTGAATGTCCACAATTGAAAGGTCCAAACCCATGAGCCCCCTAAACCATGCCTGCACATAGAAAATCACCTAAGATCATCATAAACACGTTGTGTATAAAAAACATCACACTCATAGCAAAAAAGAGGGAAGACAGCATCAACAAATAACGCACAAAAACAAAAGCCAGAGAATAAAAGTGTTTTTTCCACAGACTTAAATCAAAGAGGGCGTGCAGGGACATACAGCTGCATGTGAAACAAGTAAACTGGTGCTGTTCCATTACGGGGTAAACAAACAATGAAGCTTCAAACAAATCCTTAGAAGTACTGGCTAGACTCTGCATGACGATCAGTGTAACTGCACTTTACCATCTATATAAAGATAAACTGGGTTCAGTTTATCTTTTTGTTAAAGGGGCCATATAATGGAAAATCCACTGTTTGGAGCTTTTTACCCTTTAATATTACTTTCTCGTGAAAAATACCCCAAACTCTGTTTTGGCTGCATCCCTAGCCAGTACAGGATATTTCATGCTGCTTCCACATCTGGACCCGGTCCAGGTTGGGTGACATTGGTCAGACATAGACATCTACTCCCCCACTTGTCCAGATCTAGGCTAACATCAGATCTTAACCATAAGCCCTATGAAATAAAAATGTTTTAGGCCTAGTCTTAAAAGAAGACAAGGTGTCTGTCTCGTGGACTAAAGCTGGCAGCTGGTTCCACAAGAGAGGAGCCTGATAGCTAAAAGATCTGCCTCCCATCCTATTTTTAGACATTCTGGGAACCACCAGTAAATCTGCAGTCTGAGAGCAAAGTGCTCGGTTAGGAATGTTTGGACTAATCAGGTCACTGATGTATGATGGAGTTTTTCTTCTGGCTCTTGGCAGGTGCAGACGCTTCTTTTCCTCCTCTCCTCCATATCTTATCCTCAAGGCCTTTGTCTGTGTGTGCTGGGGTGCACGGCTGCTTCTGCATTTTTTCTGGAAACTGGAAACTGAAATACATTTAAATGGATCTCGTCAGCTGGTCTCTCAACGCGACTGATAAAAAATTTTCAACGATGAGAACGGGAGAAGTGGCTCCCGGATGCCCCACCGGGACAGACTCAGTTGGACACATCATGGACTCCTGGAAACAGTGGAACTTGATTTGTTTAACTCGGCTGTCTGTGGAGGACTCTGAAGACGTGTGGATATTCGTGGTGTTGGTGTCAGGTTTCCTGCTCATTGGCCTTAGAGACTACCTGGCTTACCGGAACATTAACGAGCTGTCGAGGAATATTGGCCTGACCCCGGAGCTCAGAGATGGTTTGCACCGCGCTGTGAATTCACAGACTCAAATAATTGTCGAGATGAATCGTAAGCTTGAGACTTTGGCGGAGATTCATTCTTTGGCACAAAAGATGGATGCCATCAAGGAGAGAGTGGATGAATCAGCACAGATTGGGATAGATTAACGTCCATTATTGGGATTCAGAGAGGTGAGGACCAACAAACCGTAAGACAGAGAGGAAATTATCTCTGTCTGGCCCCAAAACAATTTCTAATCAGAATCTGGTGTCCTTGAGCCTGCAAGACTCCAACGAAAACTCCCCCCTCAGAAGATTATGCGGAATGTGCAGTCGCTATGGCAACTCAACTCTGCCTCCTTTCCCAGCCTGGGCGGGACTGCAGGAAGGCCGCTGAAGCGTCCAGGGTCACTGCAACCCTCCGACCCTAAATGCTCCCCCCCCCTATCCACACTGAGGTGACATGCGCTGCTTCATCGTGGCTGCAGGAACTGAAGCTGGGATAGTCCCAACCTACCACCCCTCCTAGTGGACACTTATGTTGTGTTGTCTGAAGTCTGTTGCATATCTCTGTCTGAGGTGTGTTTTTTTTTTTTTTTTTGCAGAGAAAAGCTGCTCTCCTGCTGGAGGGTAGCTCTGAAGTACCTCTTTTTTTCCCTCCACCTGAACCAATCCTCATGTTACCCTCTTATCTCTATTAAGGTAGCGCAACTCAGGGTTGGGAATGACCACAGTCACCAATTCTTGTCATGTGTCTTGCCCATGTATGTCTGATCCCTGAATTGTGTGTACTGAAACTCTAATTTCCCTCTGGGATTAATAAAGTATCTTTGATTTGATTGATTGATTTATTGATTATTAAGAGCTTTATATGTGAGAAGGAGGATCTTAAAATCTATTCTGAATTCAACAGGCAGCCAATGTAGGGAAACTAATACAGGAGAGATATGATCTCTCTTTTTAATTCCCATAAGAACTCTAGCTGCAGCATTTTAACTACATTCTGTGGACTTCCTGGGAGTAATGAATTACAGTAATCCAGTCTTGATGTAATAAATGCATGAACTAGTTTTTCAGCATCACTCCTGAAAGGATGCTTCTAATCTTATGTCACATTAGGAGGAGGGGTGGGCCCAATATGCAGACACCCAGAACGACATGAGGCAGGAGTGGATGTAAATGAAATCATTCCTTTATTAGGAAGGGGAACAAAAAATCCAAAAAGGGCTGGAAGTCAAAAACAATGTCCTGGAAACCTGGAGACAAAAGCTCACTTAAAGAGCACAAACCTAGAGACCTAGCGACAAGGAACAAAACAACGCTGACACCAAACACAATGGACCGACAAGACAATGAGAGACAGAGAGGGTTTTATATCCTGGGGATAATGGGAGGCAGATGAGCTGCAGGTGTGTGGGGAGAGAACCAGGTGAAAGCAATAACTAATCAGGGAGGAAACTAACATGACCTAAGAGTAAAACCTAAAATCAAGAAAAGCAACCACATAACTAAAATTCTAAAGGGAAGGAAAACTACAAAGACCGGAGGGAAAAAACAACATACTAAAGAGACTAATAAAATGAAAAGCTGAAACTATAAAAACTGCAGAGGGGTGACTGGGGAAGACTAAAGGAACACAGGACCTGAGAGATATGTGGAGGGCTGAAGACCAGGGGACACATGAGGAACACAAAGAGACACATAAGGGGGATTCTTACCCCGGCTTTCCACCGGAGCCGTCAGCAGCGCGAGTCGGCCGCGTCTCAGGAGCAGCATGTCGCGGCCTTTATGCGCCGGTTCTATTTTCTACGCGCGACGCCTCTGAAATGGGTCAAGTTCGACATTTTTGGGGAAGGAAAGACAGGAAATCGGACGCGGAAATGGAGAGAAGCTCCCGAATTTTTCAGAATAAAGAACGTACTGCCTTCTGGTTGCTTTACTTAAAAAAAAAAAGGTTACTAACTGTGCGTCCCCGTGAGAAGTTATCACCTAGCTAGCGGTCTCCTTTGTTTTTCAGGTCCGTATTGGCGATTATAAAATGGACAGAACATAAAACACAAACCATGTTGTAGTTTTCTCCTGCTTGTTGTTGTGTTTACTGACGAAGTCACTCGTGTGACTTCGTGCTCTGTCGGTGACAGCTGCTCCCCTGCTGCTTCGCGTCTCGTGGGAAGGGCCAAGCAGCAGCTTACGCGAGCAAGACGTGCTGCTGCAGTAACGTGCTGCTGACGGCTCCGGTGGAAAGCCGGGGTTAGGGGGAAATGGAGCACACAAGGAGACACATGAGGGAGACGCAGACACAGACCATGACATCTTAGCAATATTCCGAAGGTGGAAGAAGGAAATCCTACAAACCTGTTTAACGTGGGATTTGAATGACATGTCTTAGTCTTAGATAACACCAAGGTTCCTTACTTTGTTCTCTGAGACTAATTTAATGGTGTTCAGGTCAGGTGATTGACTAAGCAGTTTCCTTGTTTTCACAGTAGAAATCTTACATATTGCCCCTTTAAAGCCATACTATGCAAATCTTTCATATTTTTAAATCATTTTCTTGATTCAGTATGTGCTAAAGTGATGCTTTACAGGGTTAATGAAATGTCATTCAGACCCCACTGCCCTTTGTGGCCATAAAATTACATAATAAGAAGAAACTGATGGATCAGAATCCAGTCATTAAGAACAGGATGTTCACACTGATTGCATGATTTTTTTCTAGAATTAGAAGTTATTAAAAATATTTAGTTTTTGATAGATTTTTTGATAAACCATCTAATGTATTGGTAAGTGGATAGCATGCTCCAGAAAAGCATCTCCTACCACCTTTCAACCTGGTTAGGGTTAGTACCTTCAGGTCCCTGTGGACCACGCCCATCTGATGACAGTGAAGCACCGCCTCCAATATCTGCTGGATGCAGTGGCTGCAGAAAGGTCAGAGATCACAGGTAGAGCAGAGCAGCTTTAACTGTGTGTGTGTGTGTGTGTGTGTGTGTGTGTGTGTGTGTTTCTACCTGGCATCAGCTTCACTGTAATATTCTCTGGCTACGATATCTTCAAACAGCTCTCCGCCTGTGACTCTGAAACACAAAACATCAGCGTGAGTTGAAACAAATCAGTTTAGTAGAAAATAAACCAAACGTTCTAATCAGCACAAGAAACACTCACAGGTCAAAGATCAGGTAGTGATGAGCCTCCTCTGAGATGCTGTCATGGAGACGAACTGCAGCACAATATAATAATAATAATAATAATAATAATAATGCATTTAATGTATAGGCGCCTTTCAAAACCCAAGGTCACCTCACAAAACATGATAAAACTTACACACAAATAAGAATAAGATAATTTAAACAATAAAATTACAAAAAGTATGATATAAATTTCAGAGTAAAGAGTTTGTGGGCTAGAGGGTGTAAGCCAGGTTGAACAGGTGAGTTTTGAGTTTGGATTTGAATGAGAGGAGGAAGTGAGTTCCAGAGCCGAGAAGCAGAGCGACTGAAAGCTCGATTTCCAGCAGTGGTGAGACGAGCGGGAGGAACCACAAGGTGAATGGCAGAGGAAGACCTGAGGGAGCGAGATGGGACAGCAACATGGATGAGATCGGAGAGGTACGGAGGGGCGAGACAGTGGATACATTTGTAGGTGAGAAGCAGGATTTTGAATGAGATTCTGTGTTCAGTAGGCAGCCAGTGGAGACGCTGAAGAACAGGGCTGATGTGATCTCTATAGGGGGTACGAGTGATGATCCGTGCAGCAGCATTTTGGAGGAGTTGGAGCCGATGGAGGGATTTATGGGGGAGACCAAAAAGGAGAGAGTTACAGTAGTCAGTCCTAGAAGTGACTAGGCTGTGTACGAGGATGCTGTAGCATGAGGAGTGAGAGAGGGGCGGAGTCGGTTGATATTGCGTAAATGAAAGTAGGCTGAGCGAATGATGTTGTTGATGTGGGCTTTGAATGATAAAGTGCTGTCAAGGATGACTCCAAGACTCTTTACATGGGGGGAGGAAAGGATGGAGGAATTTTCGATGTTAATTGATATGCTGGGGGATATGTTCAGCGTGGAGGGCTTGCCTATGAGTAGAATTTCGGTTTTATTGCTGTTGAGTTTCAGGAAGTTTGAAGAGAACCATGATTTTATCTCAAGGAGACAGCTGGATAGGGAGACTGGAGGGAAGATAGCATCGGGTTGAGAGGAGATATAGATTTGAGTGTCATCTGCGTAGAAGTGGAAATTTATCTTGTATTTGCGAAAGATATGGCCAAGTGGAAGAACGTAGATGATAAATAAGAAAGGTCCAAGGACAGAGCCCTGGGGAACACCGGCAGAAACAGCAACAGGGTGAGAAGACAAGGATTTTAATTTAAATCGGCCAGTGAGATAGGAGGAGAACCAGGCGAGAGCAGTGTGACACCCAAATTCCACTACCTCCGCTCCGCTGCGCTCCGCTCCGACACGAACGCCGGAGCAAAATCGGTCCCGTTCTAGTCAATCAGAGCAATTCCACTACTGCGGCCGTGCTCCGGCAGTGCGGCGCCGTGCGGCGCCCTCTGTTCCGGCGTCCGGCAAAAATAGAATCGATCCTATTTTTGCCGGACGCCGGAGCACCTCCGCAGTAAATGGACAGAAATCACAACGGCCCAACAGGAAAAGGAGCAAGCACATCTTCCGTTTTTCACAATAAATCGCTAAACAAAAGGCGTTTTTTGTTTCATATGCACAGGTTTAACAACTTTTAACAACTATCAATGGCGGTTGAACTTTAAATGCACAAAAGTAAGCCATAAATACAGTTTCCACTATCAAAGTAGTCACACTTTGTTGATCCAAACTCTGCTGATCTCTCAACACAAATGATGGGCAGATTAAACAGCTCATTTCGATGCTTCTCCCGCACAACGGGTGTTTGGATCTAACTTCCGCGTTTATTGCTCGGACTGTATCGCAAGATCTCGAAAATCCCGCGCATGCTTGTTTGCCCCCCTCAGGTCTCCGCACCGGAGCGGAGCCGTTGTAGAGCGCATACCAGTAAAAATTGAGTTCGGAAGCGAGCGGCTGCGGAAGGCGGGGGCGGACCGGAGCGGAGCGGAGCGGAGCGGAGGTAGTGGAATTTGGGGGTTAGTGATACCAAGGCAAGCTAACCGGTTAAGAAGGGTTGAGTGAGAGATGGTGTCGAAAGCTGCACTAAGATCAAGAAGGATGAGTAGAGAAAGAAAACCGGAGTCAGCTGCCATGAGAAGGTCATTTGTGATTTTAACAAGAGCTGTTTCTGTGCTGTGTCGAGGGCGAAAACCAGACTGGAACTGTTCAAAAAGGTTGTTATGATTGAGGTGGGAGATGAGGGTCGGCTCCGGTAGTTTCAGGCAACTCACAAGCTCAAAACACCAAGGCTCAGGTCCGCTTGTCTCCTCCAAATAGACTTGGTCCCTTTCTTCTCGATTGTCTGTGTAAGGAGGGGGAGAAACGTCCTCCACTTCTGATAACTGCTTAGAGTGAAGGGAGCTAGCTTCGTCTCGTTACCCATCCGTCATCGTCACTGCCGTGGCTCCGCCCTCTCGGTCTGCCAGGCAACGCCTACTTATGATGCAATTTTCAAAATTGATACGTGGGTGGAGAAGGACTCTGAGGCCCTTTAAGTCTTTTTATAAACAGCATCATGTTTGGACATTGTCTCAGTTCATCACTCATTCTGTTCCACAGTTTCACACACACACACACACACACACACACACACGCACGCATGCACGCACGCACGCACACACACACACAGTTTTTAATGATGTTCGGACTCAAGCATGTTTAATGTTAACTCCCCTCTTAACTGATATCTCCCCTCCCTTTTATGAAAGAGCTTTAATATGTTGTCTGGAAGTAGTTTATTGTTTACTTCATACATCAGCTGTGCTGTTTGAAGCTGAACTATACCTGGTAACACAGATAATGATGATAATGCACATTTATAGGTGTTTCCCCAAACCTCCATACAGTAACTTCAATGTGTGGAAATCAGTGAACAGTATGGAGTGACTTTTAGTCCAGAATGTGTTTGTATCATTTGCAAATAAAATTAACTTTAATGTTTGTGACACCTTGCAGATGTCATTAATATAAAGAATGAACAGTTTTGGACCAAGCACTGACCCCTGGGGAACACCACAAACAATGTCCTAGCAGGATGAGTTGATTCCATCCAACTTCACAAACTGCTTCCTGTCGGTCAAATAATTCCTGATCCAGTCTAGTACCACCCCCCCGATTCCACAGCGTTCCAGTTTATTTAGTAGGATATTATGATTGATTGTGTAGAATGCTTTTTTAGATCAATGAATACTCCTACTGCACACTTTTTCTGATCTATAGCATTTGTAATGTCCTCTAGTGTTTCAATTAGTGCCAGTGGTGTTGAACAATTAGCTCTAAATCCATATTGACTGTTAGTAAGTAGTTTATGTTTTTCTAAACATTTATCTAGGTGGTAAGTGAACAGTTTTTCCAGTATCTTGGCAAATTGAGGAAGTAAGGAAACAGGTTTGTAGTTTGTGAAGTGATGCTTACCCCGTTTTATACAGTGGTATGACTTTCAAAATATAAGACTGACGGCAATCTATCTGAGTGTTTCATGGGACCTAGGCTTTGTCAGACAGCTGTTAATGCACCTGGCCAGGTGATATAGCTGCAGAAGCGGATTGCCTGGTATCTGAATCTGTTCTTTGCTTTTATTATATAACCCCCCCCCCCCCCCCCACACACACACACACACACACACACACTTAGAACACGTGGTGCACACATTAATTTCCATTGCTGCAATGTGTAGGAGTATTTCAAGAGAATACCTGATTACTTCTTTCTGAGTGCTTTTACACAGGTGTGTGTGTGTGTGTGTGTGTGTGTGTGTGTGTGTGTGTGTGTGTGTGTAGGTGGATGGATGGTTTTAATGTCTTCACCTATGGGCACTATTGCTTAGCAACACAGGCACACACAGTTATGTAACACTGCTGGTATCTGCGGAGCATCACCTGCCCACGCAGCTCTCTGATTGGATGCTCAACTCACTCACAGCCTGCTGATTGGCCCACTGAGTTCATGTGAGGTCATATTTGAACATTTAGCTGATCTTATTTCAGTCTGTATGTCTTCCGAAGATCCTAAACTGCTTTTTCTGCTTCAGCCTCAGGACTTTTATTGTGAAAATCTGACAGGTTAGGTTTGAACCACAGGCGTAGGACCATTACAGGTAGGGCCTAGGTCCATGACCCATAGGACATAGTTCTAGACCTCATGCCCTCAAATAAATACAATAAAGCAGAGAGATTTCTACTCCACCCCCTTTAGTGTGAATACCAAGTCCAAAATCCTGGTTCTGTGTTGGTACAGGTTTGGGTCAGAGCTCGGTGCAGACAGCTGGGGTTCAGCTGCACACCTTCAGATTTCTGTGTGGGAAGAACTGAACTAAAATACAGAACCTCATCATCCATGGACCTGGTGTTACTGGACCAAGTGTTACTGGACCAGGTTTTACTGGATCTACATTTTCTGGACCTGGTGTTACTGGACCAGGTTTTACTGGATCTGGATTTACTGGACCTGGTTTTACTGGAACTGTTACTGGACCAGGTTTTACTGGATTTGGATTTACTGGACCAGGTTTTACTGGATATTGTCTTCCTGGACCAAATTTACTGGATCTGGATTTACTGAACCTGGTGTTATTGGGCCAGGTTAAACTGGACCAGGTTTTACTGGATCTGGATTTACTGGACCAGGTTTTACTGGATCTGGATTTACTAGATCAGGTTTTTCTTGACCATGTTTTACTGGATCTGGTGTTACTGGACCAGGTTTTACTGGATCTGGATTTACTGGACCTGGTGTTACTAGACCAGGTTTAGAAAGTCTCTTCTTGTTTGCTCACGAGAACCATGGTGGTTAGGTTACTCACCGATATTGGGGTGCTTCAGTAGTCGACAAATTCGAGCTTCACGGTCCAACTTCTGATGATCTGTAACATACGCACGCACGCACACACACACACACACACACACACACACACACACACACACACACACACACACACGCACGCACGCACGCACGCACGCACACACACACACACACACATTGAGAAACCTGCTGTGGTTAGATTCTCTCTGATCCACGCTCTTTGTGTTTTCTAAAAACGGAAGGAATAAAAAGGGAATCTCAGGTGTGTAACCGCTCAGGTGTGTTAAACAGCTGCAAGGACACTCCGTTATATAACAGCGTTGAAGCGCTGCATACACAGAGACACACTCTGACAACTTTGCAGGCAATTGCTAGGCAACCAAAGGCCGTCTAAGAACCAGAATAGTGATAATTCCCAGAAAAGCATCCACAGCTCTACTGATTCTGTCAGTTTTCTGTGTGTGTGTGTGTGTGTGTGTGTGTGTGTGTGTGTGTGTGTGTGTGTGTGTGTGTGTGTGTGTGTGTGTGTGTGTGTGTGTGTGTGTGTGTGTGTGTGTGTGTGTGTGTGTGTGTGTGTGTGTGTGTGTGTGTGTGTGTGTGTGTGTGTGTGTGTGTGTGTGTGTGTGTGTGTGTGTGTGTGTGTGTGTGAACATGTGTTTGTCTTCCTCTATGAAAAATTGGTGGCTGGGGGGTTCTATTGCTGAAGCAGAAATGGATGGACAGAAAGATGGCTGGAAGGATGGATGAATGGATGGATGGGCAAAAGGGCAGATGGAAGGATGGATGACAGAAGGGTGTATGGATGGAAGGACAGAAGGATGGATGGATGGATGGATGACAGAAGGATGGATGGGCGGATGGATGGATGGATGAATGGATGGATGACAGAAGGATGGATGGATGAATGGATGGATGGACAGAAGGACGGATGGAAGGATGGATGACAGAAGGACGGGTGGAAGGATGGATGACAGAAGGACGGGTGGAAGGATGGATGACAGAAGGACGGGTGGAAGGATGGATGACAGAAGGACGGATGGATGGATGACAGAAGAATGGATGGACAGAAGGATGGCTAGAAGCATGGATGGATGAATGGATGGGCAAAAGGGCGGATGGAAGGATGGATGACAGAAGGGTGTATGGATGGAAGGACAGAAGGATAGATGGATGGATGACAGAAGGATGGATGGATGACAGAAGGACGGATGGATGACAGAAGAATGGATGACAGAAGGACGGATGGATGACAGAAGAATGGATGGACAGAAGGATGGATGGATGACAGAAGAATGGATGGAGCATGCACCAGCAGCTGTGACTCATGACACAAAGCTTAGCCTTGAGAGAGAACCTGATTGTTCTGCCACGGCTGCAGATTGGTCCAGTTTCATTTAAAGGACAAACTCGCGATCTCATTTCAAATGTTGAAGGATTGTTACCATAAAAGTGTGAAAGGTGCTGAAAGAAAGCACTTGTCTGATTTGGTTGTATCAAATGGTCACAATCCATGTGTTTTATTTAAAACCATTGACTTTGTTCCTAATGCTCAACACATAGATTGCATGGCACCATCACCTGCTGCTTGTGAAAACTTTCTGCACTCTTTTACAAAGAAAATCACTTCTATCAGGGCTCAGAGTTCCCCTGCTGCCCAACGACACTCAGGTTCTGTTCTCTGGTCTTCTCGTTTTGACAGCTTTGAACCCGTGACTCTGTCATCGCTCCAAGAGGTGGTTGAATAGTGTTGCTAGCACCACCACCACCATCGTTGGTGCCACCACGACAGGCACTGACGATCCTGCGACCACAGCTCTGGTCGGCCGCCTCAACAATGGAGGCATGGAACAGGGTCCATTCAGACTCAATGTCCCCCGCCTCCCCCGGAACATTTTGGAAGTTTTGTCGGAGGTGGGAATTGAAGCTCCTTCTGACAGGAGACTCTGCCAGACGTTCCCAGCAGACCCTTGCGATACGTTTGGGCCTGTCTGGTCTGACCGGCATCCTCCCCCACCATCGGAGCCAACTCACCACCAGGTAATGGTCAGTTGACAGCTCCGCCCCTCTCTTCACCCGAGTGTCCAAGACATGCGGCCGGCCGCAGATCAGAAGAAACAACAATAAAGTCGATCATCGAGCTGCGGCCTAAGGTATCCTGGTGCCAAGAGCACACATGGACACCTTTATGTCTGAACATGGAGTTCATTATGGACAATCCATGACTGGCAACAGAAGTCCAATAACAAAACAGTGCTCAAATTCAGATCAGGGGGGCCGTTTCTCCCAACCACACCTCTCCAGGTCTAACTGTTGTCGCCCACGTGAGCGTTAAAGTCCCCCAGCAGAACGAGGAAGTTACCGGAAGGACCTCTCTCCAGCACCTCCTCCAAGGTCTCCCAAAAGGGTGGGTAGTCTGAACTGTAGTTTGGTACATAAACACAGACCACAGTCAGAACCCATCCCCCCACACGTAGGTGGAGGGAGGCTACCCCTTCATTCACTGGGGTAAGTCCCAACGTACAGGCACCAAGATGGGGGTAACTAGTATGCCCACCCCTGCTCGGCGCCTCTCAGTGGGAGCAACTCCAGAGAGATAGAAAGCCCAACCCCTCTCAAGGAAACTGGTTCCAGAGCCAGAGCCATGCGTTGAGGTGAGTCCGACTAAATCTAGTCGGAACCTCTCAACCTCACACACCAACTCAGGCTCCTTCCCCACCAGAGAGGTGACATTCCATGTGCCAAGAGCCAGCTTCTGCAGCCGAGGATCAGACCGCCAACGTCCCCGTCCTCGACTACCACCCGTCACACACTGCACCTGACCCCTTTGGCCCCTCCGACGAGTGGTGAGCCCATGGGAAGGGGGACCCACGTTTCCTCTTCGGGCTGTGCCCGGCCGGGCTCCATGGGATGAAAGCCCGGCCACCAGGTGCTCGCCAACATGCCACACCTCCAGGCCCGGCTCCGGGGGGTGGGGGGTGGGGGGGGGAGCCCATGTCCAGGCGAGGAAACACGGTTTCCATTTATATTATTCATCATTATTCATCATAAGAGGTCTTTGGGCTGCTCTTTGTCTGATCCCTCACCTAGGACCTGTTTGCCATGGGTGACCCTACCAGAGGCAGAAAGCCTCAGACAGCCTTAGCTTCTAGGATCATTGGGACACTCAAACCCCTTCACCATGGTTAGGTGGCAGCCCAGGGAGAGGCTTATAAACTTATCATGTACAAAAGGGGAATTTCCAGAAGGCTTCAAAAAAGGTGTCATAACTCCAATTCTGACATCCGGCCACTCTGACCACATCAGTAACAACAGACCAATCACTTTTTTACCAGTCACATCCAAAGATATGGAAAAAATCCTCAGCAGAGCAGCTAATCGGTTTCCTGGATAAAAATCAGCTACTGCATCCAGAACAGTTTGGGTTTTTCTCAGGTTACTCATCTAAACTGGCTACCACCTTTCTCACCGAAAACATTAAACATTCTTTAGACAGTGCTAATGTAGTTGGAGCAGTTTTCTCAGATCTGAAAAAGCCTTTGACACAGTAAATCGTGAGAGGCTCCTACATAAACTCAGCAAATGAAATGTTCTCAGTTATTAACTGGTTCAGATCATATCTAAAACACAGAGAACAGAGTGTCAAAGTTAATGGAATTAAATCAAGCGTTAAAAACTGTACAATAGGAGTTCCACAAGGTTCCATCCTAGGTCCATTACTGTTGTGTCTATACATGAATGACTCACCCAACAGTTGTAAAGGTGTCCAATGCCAAATGTATGCTGATGATGCCATCATCTATGTAACATCAAAGACTCCGCAGCAGGCTGTAAAGTTACTGAATCCAATCCAATTTTATTTATACAGCGCATTCAACAAGGCATTACTACCTAACAAGGTGCTGTACACTAAAAATGTTAGTTAATTAAACCGGCGTTATACAGTATATCATGTTGAACACAGATAAAAGATAAAAATGAAATACAACAAAATTCCCAAAAACTAACAGCTAAAAATCAATAAAACACAGGGAGAATAAAAAATTAGGAAAACATTTTAAAAAGAACCTCAATAATACGAAGTTGATATTGTGAATTCCATTTTTAAACAATGTAGTTGTGAGGTTCATAATTATGTGGTATACGCTAGGTTGAAATAGTGAGTTTTCAAGCGTGATTTAAAAATGCTAGCTGTTGGTGCTTGCCTCACTAGCAGTGAGGTGGTGGGGGTGTCTCACTGGGTAAAGAATAACCTTTTGACCCTGAACTACAGCAAAACCGTCTCCAGTTTCTGACAACTTCACCGTCTTCATTGACCACAAAGAAATCCAACAAGTGGATGTTTAAACATCTGGGTGTTGTTTTGGATTCTCATCCTAAATTTGAGTCCCACATCAGAAAAGTGTCCAGAACCATTAGGACCAAGCTCAGCTGTGTTCACCTGATAAGGCCAAATTTACCTGTGAAAGCTGTCCAACTTTACCCACATGCCACAATCCTGTCTCACCTGTCTCCTGTCTTACCTCTCTTACAGTGTAACTGTTTGGATCCAAGCAACCCAGACTGCTGTAAAACAAGCCCTACAAGCCCTGGACCAAAAACCAAAGAAGTGACACCACTGTAAAATACAATCTCCTAAGTTTCCATAACTTTATAAACTTCTGTGATAAAACTGACATTCAAATGTCTAAAAGGCTTTGTTCCAGAGCTGGTGAGCAGACTGATGATAAAAGCCAGCAGCACAGGAGCTACAACCAGAGTGGCCAACGATGACTGCAAATACTAACTTCATTTGGTCAATCCTTGTTCTCATTTACACAATCTCAGATGTGGAACCGTCTACCATCAGCAATAAAGCTGTTAACACATTTTACAACGTTTAACTCGCAGATGAAAAAATGGCTGAAACCAAAACAAACCTGTGAACACGGATGTTTCTTATCTGCTAAACTAATGTATATACATGGATTTGGTGTGTGTGTGTGTGTGTGTGTGTGTGTGTGTGTGTGTGTGTGTGTGTGTGTGTGTGTGTGTGTGTGTGTGTGTGTGTGTGTGTGTGTGTGTGTGGTGATAA
The DNA here is from genome assembly GCF_043380555.1 of Nothobranchius furzeri. Classification (NCBI taxonomy): domain Eukaryota; kingdom Metazoa; phylum Chordata; class Actinopteri; order Cyprinodontiformes; family Nothobranchiidae; genus Nothobranchius; species Nothobranchius furzeri. The sequence continues at coordinate 27,014,923 of NC_091750.1, read as the reverse complement.
ATGCTATAAATGCTGTTATCTGATTGCCTCTAAAACTCAAGGGTTGCAAATTAGCCTCTGTCTACAAAACCACGGCTGCATCATCCTCACATTTAACACAGTCTTTGTTCAATATCCCCAAACTAAACTAAACTAAACTAAACTAAAACTAAACTAAACTAAACTAAACTAAACTAAACTAAACTAAAACTAAACTAAACTAAACTAATCTAAAACTAAACTAAACTAAACTAAACTAAACTAATCTAAAACTAAACTAAACTAAACTAAACTAAACTAAAACTAAACTAAACTAAACTAATCTAAAACTAAACTAAACTAAACTAAACTAAAACTAAACTAAACTAAACTAATCTAAAACTAAACTAAACTAAACTAAACTAAACTAAACTAAAACTAAACTAAACTAAACTAATCTAAAACTAAACTAAACTAAACTAAAACTAAACTAAACTAAACTAAACTAAACTAAAACTAAACTAAACTAAACTAAACTAAACTAAACTAAAACTAAACTAAACTAAACTAAACTAAACTAAACAACAAGGGAGGAACAAGGACGTTTGATCACATCACCCCTGTTCTGGACTTGTTGCACTGGCTACCTGAGCCTTTTAGGATTTGTTTTAAAATGATTTTCTTTTCTTTTAAATTGCTTGATGTCCTTGCCCCGCCTTACCTTTGCGAGCTGCTTCACCCACACACCCCCTCACATTCACTCAGGTCAGCTGACCAGCTGCTGCTGACTGTCCACAAGACAACGCATAAGCTTAGAGGAGATGGTTATTTTGCTGAAGCAGCTCCATGGCAGACAGGCCTCTTCACTGTCTGATCTGAAATCACTGCTTAAACCCACCTCTACTCTCGTGCATTATATCAGGTGTGTGTTGAACAGGTGTGTGTTATATCAGGTGTGTGATGAGGAGACATGTGTTATATCAGGTGTGTGTTGAACAGGTGTGTGTTATATCAGGTGTGTGATGAGGAGACATGTGTTATATCAGGTGTGTGTTGAACAGGTGTGTGTTATATCAGGTGTGTGATGAGGAGACATGTGTTATATCAGGTGTGTGTTGAACAGGTGTGTGTTATATCAGGTGTGTGATGAGGAGACATGTGTTATATCAGGTGTGTGTTGAACAGGTGTGTGTTATATCAGGTGTGTGTTGAACGGGTGTGTGTTATATCAGGTGTGTGATGAGGAGACATGTGTTATATCAGGTGTGTGTTGAACAGGTGTGTGTTATATCAGGTGTGTGTTGAACAGGTGTGTGTTATATCAGGTGAGTGACGAGGAGACATGTGTTATATCAGGTGTGTGTTATATCAGGTGTGTGTTATATCAGGTGTGTGTTGAACAGGTGTGTGTTATATCAGGTGAGTGTTGAACAGGTGTGTTATATCAGGTCTGTGTTAAACAGGTGTGTGTTATATCAGGTGTGTGTTGAACAGGTGTGTGTTATCAGGTGTGTGTTGAACAGATGTGTTATATCAGGTCTGTGTTAAACAGGTGTGTGTTATATCAGGTGTGTGTTGAACAGGTGTGTCATATCAGGTCTGTGTTAAACAGGTGTGTGTTATATCAGGTGTGTGTTGAACAGGTGTGTGTGTTATATCAGGTGTTTGTTGAACAGATGTGTTATATCAGGTCTGTGTTAAACAGGTGTGTGTTATATCAGGGGTGTGTTAAACAGGTGTGTGTTATATCAGGTCTGTGTTAAACAGGTGTGTGTTATATCAGGTCTGTGTTAAACAGGTGTGTGTTATATCAGGTGTGTGTTGAACGGGTGTGTGTTATATCAGGGGTGTGATGAGGAGACATGTGTTATAGCAGGTATGTGTTGAACAGGTGTGCATTATATCAGGTGTATGTTGAACAGGTGTGTGGTATATCAGGTGTATGTTGAATGGGTGTGTGTTATAGCAGGTTCGGTTTGAACAGATGTGTTATATCAGGTGTGTGTTGATGAAATGCGTTATAGCAGGCATGTGTTGAACAGGTGTGTGTTATATCAGGTGTGTGTTGAACGGGTGTGTGTTATATCAGGGGTGTGATGGGTAGACATGTGTTATAGCAGGTTCGGTTTAAACAGATGTGTTATATCAGGCATGTGTTGAACAGGTGTGTGTTATATCAGGTGTGTGTTGATGAAATGCGTTATAGCAGGCATGTGTTGAACAGGTGTGTGTTGTAGCAGGTGTGTTTGAACAGAACAGTGTTATAGCAGGTAGGCATGTGCTGTTGCAGACACCTGGGTGTGATCTTAGTTTTCTCACCTCTGGCAGACAGTTTTTTGGTGTTAATGATTTTGGCTGCAAACTCCTGACCCAGTAGAACCTTAACACAGCGCCGCACCACCGAAAACGCTCCCCTGGAAACAAAGCAGAAGGAACCAATCAGCAGACACATCAAGATGAAGAGAGTAAGCTGTATGGAGCCACCTCCGATCGGCTCATGGGTCCCTGAACAGGGCTGTGAAGGTTTATTTCTGGTCCGCTTTGCCTTACGCCCTGAATCACACATATGCTGTACTTCAGTTTAAATGATAAGTAATTATGTGTGTTTTGAGTATGTCTGTCACGTGCTTTTAGATTTATCAGCTTGTAAAACAGGTCATTCAAGGCAGACATGTCATCTGTGTCACAGCAGGATCTCCTCTCCCCCGGTGTAGCTGTTACTGACACCATAGCCAGGTTCATGGTGGGTTTCTCCACCTTTAATGATCCTTCTGTCGTCCTGGGAGAAGGGTGTAAAGCTAAACTAAGCTCCTTGTCTCTGTGTCTGGTTTAAAACTGTTAATTTGGTGAGACGAACAGTTTGGAGTCATCTACATCTCATCATCCAAAACCTAAAATATGTTTTGCCGCCTGTTGAAAATCAGCACTTTGTTGGCTTTAAATGCCTTTAAAGTTCACAAACATCACAAGTTAAATCCATGTCACGTATCTAACGAGATCAGAAAATGGCATTTATCTGCTCAGACTCCCGTTCACCTGTTCTTTTTTTTTTTTTTTTTTTTTTTACAGTGTCCTGTCTGGCTGTGAAGTAAACAGAATTGATGTCTGAATGCTGGTAACAAGATTTACTCTCAGGTGGAGCATCAAAGCGTCTGCTTTTAATGTCACGCCTGATACTTAAAACTTTATTGTTATTGTTGTTGAATGCTTTGTAATTCCGACCAGACACGGAGACAGAGGTGAAAGAGAAAGGAAAAGAAAAGGTGGGGAGAGGGGGGGGTTCCACAAAAATAAACAATGAACAAGAATCTGCTTCTAAACCTGCAGAAAAAGACAAAAAAAAAGCAAAAGGATAAAAAAAGGGACACAACAACAATACAACAAGATCTAGCTATCACTGCGTCAACTTGATGAAAATATATAATCAACATTGTTTAACTGAAGAATCACGATAATAAATCACAGTGCACTGAGTGCCCACCATAGTCTTAAGACCTGTGTTGAACGTGCCCAAGCCCATACTGATGAGAGCACCATGAGAGCACCTGTGTGTGTACACGCGCTTGTTTATTTAAGGTTTCTCTATAGGAGCGTCCAACAGAGAGTGTGAGGGACCACAGATCCGCCCCCCAAAGATGCGCAGGAGACGGGGGGAGCTCCAAGTCCCAGAGATCCAGGCGCAGCCCCAGAACACAGGAACCCGAAGGAGACTGCAACCGGAAAGGCCCCCGCCCCCCTCGAGAGACACAAAGGATCGCCCCGGGGGGCCACAACCAGCAGCCGGCAGAGCCCCAGGAGATATCAGCGGCAAGCCCACAGGCCCGCCCGCAGCCTCCCACCCTGGAACCCAGCGACCCGGGACCCAGGGGCGACCACCCCCGCCTGGGACCCAGCAGAGCCCAGGGACCCAGACCCCACCAGGCAGCCACCGGGATCTATCAGGCAGATGCCAAAATCTTAAACCCCCAGACCCGGTTGCCACGAACACTCAGGCAGACCAAGGTACAACCCCTCACACCAGGTGTGGCAGGGGGAGGGGGGACGAAGATCTATATCATCAAAAGAAGTTCCAGGAGAGGGGAGGAGTCAAAGGCCACACCTAACATTTACAGTCATACACAAACACAGTCACACACTCCCTCCCTCATGCTCACACATGCACATACAACCCAAGACTTACAAAAATGCACGCCGGACACCCACTCATGCTCCCCATACACACCCTATTAACTCTGGTCCCGGTACTGCTGCACATGGGGTACAACCATCACCGGTAACCAGAGTTTGACCCTTTCTGCTGGGGTGCTGATGAGCAAGCTCCCCCGCCCATTGCTGAGCACAGCAACCCACCACCCCAGACCCCAACCAGACGGCCAGATCTCCCCTCTAGCCTCCCGCCCCAGGAAGCCTAGCAACAACAGAGGTGGCTAAGACCCCTAGTCTTCCTCCGCCTGCTCCAATGTAGTGTTGTGTGATCATGAGGTGTATTCCATGGCTGTGGTGAGTGGGCAGCGCGGGCATCATCCGGCCTATGCCAGCGGATGCCACCGCACCACCCCACTTACACCCTCAGCCATCAGTGTCTAAGTACGGTTTAAAATTGGAAGTGGGCACCGGCACCCGGGAGGAGGCTGAGATATCCCCCTGCCAAATGCTGTTGAATGTGCTCACTCCCAAGGCCCTAAGTGTGTGTTTGTGTGGAATGTCGTCGGTGGAAGTGTATAAGGTGCAAATAAAATTGGGGGGCAGGTTGTCACAGGAATGCGGAAATGGGGTCCATACCCGCACTCCCTGACTTGCCCACCCCCCAAGGTCCTATGTGTATGTTTGTGTGATGATGTGAGGGAGCAGGAACCTGATGGGTGTGGCTCCCGATTACAGCCTATTTTTGATGACACACCAGATGCATTCTGGGAAACTGAGTTTTGGAGTTAGGGTTAGGTGACAGGATCACACCTCTTCACCCTTTCTGGACTAGACCAGAAAACAAGACCCAATCTCAACAGAACCCCCTTCGGTAGATGGAAACCTCCGTCTGACCTCATCAGCCTCTCACACAGTTCTGGTTCTGAATTAGTTCTGGCCCACTCTTCTTTACGTTGTATGTTTGCAGATATTCAGCTCTCTAAAGGTCCCACCACAGCTTTCCAGTCAGGTTCTGGTCTGGATTCATAATTCAGTTTGGTCCAAGTGTCAGACAGAAGGTCTCACATCAGACTCTAAAGGACTCTGGTCTCCAGAGGACTTCTTGGTAAACTTGGCATGACCTGCCCTACCCCACAATACTACAGCTGGAATCAGCTGTGGATGCTGCAGTGCACTCTGGGTAAACACCTCCATTTTGGTCTCATCTACCCCTTTGACCGCAGGAAGCAGTGTTAATTATATCCATCCATATTTGGCCACTTATCCGGGGTCAAGTCATGGAGGCAGCAGCCTAAGTCGAGAGGCCCAGTCTACCCTCTCCCCAGCCACTTGGGCCAGCTCCTCCGGGGAATCCCAAGGCGTTCTCTGGCCAGCTGAGAGTCAAAGTCCCTCCAGCGTGTCCTGGGTCTACCTTTAGATCTCCTCCTGGTTGGACGTGCCCAGAAAACTTCACCAGGGAGGCGTCCAGGAGGCATCCTGACCATATGCCCGAGCCACCTCAACTGGTTTCTCTTGATGTGGAGGAGCAGCGGGTCTACTCCGAGCCCCTCCTGAGAAGCGAAACGTCGAGCTGCTTTCAGTCAAACCCCTTTGGATTACCAAGAGCTGGATAACTAAGAACCTTCACCAGCATATAAGCTGAGTAGAAACATGAACTGTAGAAAGAAGAGTGAACAAGGCCACAGCTCTGCTGCTGACATGGAGGACTAGATCTTCTCCCTCCAGTTGATACAATGGATCAGGAACTGGGGCTACTGGTTTCTCTGGGGGAAGGCTGAGTTTCAGCTGAAAGTGTTTCTGATGAAAGCTGCATTCTGCCACCCACCATCACATTATGTAAGAGACCTGGCATTAAGTGTGTTACTCTGAGTGTGTGTGTGTGTGTGTGTGTGTGTGTGTGTGTGTGTGTGTGTGTGTGTGTGTGTGTGTGTGTGTGTGTGTGTGTGTGTGTGTGTGTGTGTGTGTGTGTGTGTGTGTGTGTGTGTGTGTGAGAGAGAGAGAGAGAGAGAGAGGAAGTGGGTGGATGGTGAGTGGGACGGGTCAGAAAGGTGCTTCTCTCCAGCGTTGCGTTTATCCAGCTGTTCTTTCTGATAGCAGCTAATCAATTATCTATAAATGTTCAAATCTTTCAGCTTAATATTGGCACTCATCACATCATTCAGTCTTCATGTTACCATGGTAACGGTCTGCTCATCAACTTACTGAGATCTTCACGTCAAACAAGTTTTTCACACTAAAAGAGCAGAATGCTCAGTTGATCCTAACGCACACGCGCGCGCGCACACACACACACACCAGTGACGAGAAACCCATTTTACTGAATGATAAATAATAATATTTAACATAAATACAAATCAAATAAAAACACTTATGTAACAAATCAAAGTGATGACGATGATGAAGGTGAAACTTACTTCCCCAATTCCTCGTACAGCTGATACTCATCAGAGAATCGTGTGCTGATGACCGTTGCCATGGTGACCTGGCAGGGTGAGGGTCAGGGGACTTCCTGTTGTCTTCCTTTGATGATGATGATGTTAGGAAATGAGTTAGACACGCCTGTCTGTTTGAAGAGGTGGAGGAGAATAGCTCGGCTCCTGATGTAGGAGGATGAGGAGGATGAAGGGTGAGAGCAGCAGGGAAGAGTGTTGCCTCTGTGTCTCTGAGACGATCTGCAACTCAGGAACTGAAACAGCATAGCTTTGAGAGACTTAGTCCATCCACCCACACCTCCTTCAGCCAATCACAGGACAGGAAACACACAGCCTCACCATGGCAACTACATCCTCCAACTGAGCTCCAGCAAGAGTGCTTCATATAGGAACCAGAGCCAGTACCAAGGCCAGTACCAGAACTGTACTGGGGTTGAGCAGCTGGCTCAGTCACATCCAGGATTTTAGGAGGTCCCGGGAGACCCTGTGTCTCTTTTCTTTTCTGTTGGTTTCCTTTTCCTGATCCTCTTCCTCTTCCTCTTCCCTTCACCACCAAAGCTGGGTTAAAAACATGTCCCCTACACTGTGTCCCCTACATGTCTGTGTCCCCTACATGTCTGCTGTGTCACTGCATGTCTGCTGTGTCACTACATGTCTGTGTCCCCAACATAACTGTGTCCCCTACATGTCTGTGTCCCTACATATCTGTGTCCCCAACATAACTGTGTCCCCTACATGTCTGCTGTGTCCCTGCATATCTGTGTCCCCAACATAACTGTGTCCCCTACATGTCTGCTGTGTCCCTACATATCTGTGTTCCCAACATGTCTGTGTCCCTACATGTCTGTGTCCCTACATGTCTGCTGTGTCCCTTACATGTCTGTGTCCCCTACATGTCTGTGTCCCTACATGTCTGTGTCCCTACATGTCTGCTGTGTCCCTACATATCTGTGTTCCCAACATGTCTGTGTTCCCAACATGTCTGCTGTGTCCCTACATATCTGTGTTCCCAACATGTCTGTGTCCCTACATGTCTGTGTCCCTACATGTCTGCTGTGTCCCTTACATGTCTGTGTCCCCTACATGTCTGCTGTGTCCCTACATGTCTGTGTCCCCTACATGTCTGCTGTGTCCCTACATGTCTGTGTCCCCTACATGTCTGCTGTGTCACTACATGTCTGTGTCCCCTACATGTCTGCTGTGTCACTACATAACTGTGTCCCCTACATGTCTGTGTCCCTACATCTCTGTGTCCCTACATCTCTGTGTCCTCTACATGTCTGTGTCCCCTACATGTCTGTGTCCCCTACATGTCTGCTGTGTCACTACATAACTGTGTCCCCTACATGTCTGTGTCCCTACATGTCTGTTGTGTCCCTACATGTCTGTGTCCTCTACATGTCTGTGTCCCCTACATGTCTGTGTCCCCTACATGTCTGCTGTGTCACTACATAACTGTGTCCCCTACATGTCTGTGTCCCTACATCTCTGTGTCCCTACATCTCTGTGTCCTCTACATGTCTGTGTCCCCTACATGTCTGTGTCCCCTACATGTCTGCTGTGTCACTACATAACTGTGTCCCCTACATGTCTGTGTCCCTACATGTCTGTTGTGTCCCTACATGTCTGTTTCCTCTACATGTCTGTGTCCCCTACATGTCTGTGTCCCTACATGTCTGTGTCACTACATGTCTGTGTCCCTACATGTCTGTGTCCCTACATGTCTGTGTCCCCTACATGTCTGTGTCCCTACATCTCTGTGTCCCCTGCATGTCTGTGTCCCCTACATGTCTGCTGTGTCACTACATAACTGTGTCCCCTACATGTCTGTGTCCCTACATCTCTGTGTCCCTACATCTCTGTGTCCTCTACATGTCTGTGTCCCCTACATGTCTGTGTCCCCTACATGTCTGCTGTGTCACTACATAACTGTGTCCCCTACATGTCTGTGTGCCTACATCTCTGTGTCCCTACATCTCTGTGTCCCCTACATGTCTGCTGTGTCACTACATAACTGTGTCCCCTACATGTCTGTGTCCCTACATGTCTGTTGTGTCCCTACATGTCTGTGTCCTCTACATGTCTGTGTCCCTACATTTCTGCTGTGTCACTACATAACTGTGTCCCCTACATGTCTGTGTCCCTACATGCCTGCTGTGTCCCCTACATGTCTGCTGTGTCCCCTACATGTCTGCTGTGTCCCCTACATGTCTGTGTCCCTACATGTCTGTTGTGTCCCCTACATGTCTGTGTTCCCAACATGTCTGTGTCCCTACATCTCTGTGTCCCCTACATGTCTGTGTCCCCTACATTTCTGCTGTGTCACTACATAACTGTGTCCCCTACATGTCTGTGTCCCCTACATGTCTGTGTCCCTACATGTCTGCTGTGTCACTACATAACTGTGTCCCCTACATGTCTGTGTCCCTACATGTCTGTTGTGTCCCCTACATGTCTGTGTCCCTACATGTCTGTGTCCCCTACATTTCTGCTGTGTCACTACATAACTGTGTCCCTACATGTCTGTGTCCCCTACATTTCTGCTGTGTCACTACATAATTGGGTCCCTACATGTCTGTGTCCCCTACATTTCTGCTGTGTCACTACATAACTGTGTCCCCTACATGTCTGTGTCACTACATGTCTGTGTCCCCTACATGTCTGTGTCCCTACATGTCTGTGTCCCTACATGTCTGTGTCCCCTACATGTCTGCTGTGACACTACATAACTGTGTCCCCTACATTTCTGCTGTGTCACTACATAACTGTGTCCCCTACATGTCTGCTGAGTCCCTACATGTCTGTGTCCCCTACATGTCTGCTGTGTCAGTACACGTCTGTGTCCCTACATGTCTGTGTCCCCTACATGTCTGTTGTGTCCCTACATGTCTGCTGTGACACTACACAACTGTGTCCCCTACATGTCTGTTGTGCCCCTACATAACTGTGTCCCCTACATGTCTGTGTCCCTATATGTGTCCTTACATCTGTGTCCCCTACATGTCTGTGTCCCCTACATGTCTGCTGTGTCACTACATAACTGTGTCCCCTACATGTCTGTTGTGTCCCTACATAACTGTGTCCCCTACATGTCTGTGTCCCTATATGTGTCCCTACATCTGTGTCCCCTACATGTCTGTGTCCCCTACATGTCTGCTGTGTCACTACATAACTGTGTCCCCTACATGTCTGTTGTGTCCCTACATAACTGTTTCCCCTACATGTCTGTGTCCCTATATGTGTCCCTACATCTGTGTCCCCTACATGTCTGTGTCCCTATATGGGTCCCTACATCTGTGTCCCCTACATGTCTGCTGTGTCACTACATGTCTGTGTCCCTATATGTGTCCCTACATCTGTGTCCCCTACATGTCTGCGTCCCTACATGGACAACTGCAAACATGATTTTATGCTTTTATCAACAGTGGCTTCATCCTTGCCATTCTTCAACACAGGGCAGGGGTCTCATTTATCAAACATTGCGTAGAATCCTTACTAAAACCGTACTTAAGCTCAGCAAAAAATATGTTCTTACACCAAGTAGGTTTGTGATCTATCAAACATGGAGTACGCACAGATGCACGCAATCTCCACTTCATAAATCAGAAACTCTCTAGAGAGGTTCTCAGCTGCATTTTAGTCACATCCCGCCCTCACCACGCCCACTTACTCCCATAAATAGTCAATGCAAAGTGCCTTGTGGACCTCATCCGTATACATAAGCCAGCTGTTGCAGCGCTCCGCCAATGAAGATGGCGACCGGAGATCAAGGCAGATCAAGGAAGCGCAATTTCACAGAAGCAGAAGTTGAGGTACTTGTGGGTGAGGTGGAGAAATTAAAGGAAGTGCTTTTGCAAAACAAATAAGAGAAAATCCACGGAGTGGCACAGCGTTGCTGAAGCCGTCAATGTTGTGAATTCTTCCGAGAGATCTGTGGCAGATATGAAAAAATGGTCTGATCAGGATTCGATCTCCAGACTCCCAGGTGAAGGTCATGTGTGCTACCCAGTCAGCCAAACGGAGATCTCCCCTGTACAAGTAGCCAGGGCGCATGATCAATCGAGTCACAGTGACAGGACACACACCGTCACAGACGCATGACATTCTGTCTCAGGCCAAGTCCACACGTAGCCGGGTTTTTTCAAAAACGAATATCCGTCCCTCCAAAAACTTGCATCCACACCACCTCGTTTAAAAAGAAACTCTGTCCACATGTACCCGGATAAATACGTTGTTAAGGACATGCCAGACCTGTAGGTGGCAGTACTTCCCCCGTTCGTAACCTCGTCCTTCATCTGTGATCTTCCGCAAGGAGCAGTAATTCCGCTTGCAAAAACAAACAAGCAGAAAGCGCTTGGACAATTGATAAAGCGAGCGCAGCTCTGAGGGCATCCATGCTGTCGGCTAGTGTAAACACAGGTCGCACACGTGATGTCAGCATTTTTTTGCCGCAGAAAGTGACGTTGCGGACCTTAAAACTCCGGTTTTGTCTGTCCACACGCAAACACCCAAAACGGAGAAAACGCAGATCTTCACTTTGGCCGGAGTTTTTAAAAAGATCCGTTTTCATGTGAAAAACCTCCGTTTTTGTGTGGATGACAGGCCAAAACGTAGAAAAATATCTACGTTTTGGCAGATCCCCGGCTACGTGAGGACAGGGCCTCAATCTGTCCCCCTGCTGATATTCAGCGTCCCGTATTCTGCGCTTCAGGGTGTGTGTGCCCCCCTTGATATGCCACACCTGGCTGTGAGGTGGGATGGATTATCTTGGTAAAGGAGAAGTGCTAACTAACACACATGTAGACAGAGTTCAGATCATGAAAAATGGGAGCAAAAACAAAAGTGTTGCGTTTATATTTTTGTTCAGTGTAGCTCCTCGATCTGCCACTATTGTGGGGTGTGAAGACCTTTGCAAGGCACGCACACACACACACACACACACACACACACACACACACACACACAGGGACCAGGATGAAAACCTCATGTTGGGCCCTTCACTGGTGCAGGATGATGTCTGGCGGACTCTATTTTGGGCAACATTAAAACCTTGCTGCTCCTCTGGTTTTGATTCTGGTCCCAGCTCCGCTGCTGCCCCCTGCTGGTCACAACCATGAACAACAGATTAGTTTATTTTGCTCTACTAGCTCATCACCACTTTGGTCTTGGACCTGGACCAGGAAATCTAGTCCCCAACACCCCGATCAGAAACATGATGACTGAAACAGACAATAGATCAAGAAGAAAAAAAGGTTTATTCATTAGAGGAAACCAAAAACCAGTTCAGGGTCCACATGATCCAGGATCCAGGTCTGGACGGGGGCTCCAATGGCTCACTGGATTCCAGTTGTTCATCAGATCAAACTCTGCTTCATTTGTTTGGGTTAAATAGAGTCCCGTCCAGAACTCCAAAGGTGTCAGTAGCCCAGAGTCTGCTGGCCGAGGACCACATCATTCAGAGTCCAGTTTCTAGATCCAGTTTTGTAGTAATACTGTCCACCCTCTGCTAAAGTAACCCTCCCTGGACTCTTCAGATCTGGCCATGGGCAGGCCTGTAGCTAAACTCCCATTTTTAGGTTTGAGCAGCTGAGTGTGTTTTTGGACAGGCATGGTGTACAAGAAATACTTCAATCTGGTTTTAAAACCCATCATAGCACAGAAACAGCACTAGTGAACTCCTGGCTATCACACCTTTCTGGGAGGTGGTGTTATCTGGAACTTGGCTCTCTGGAACCTTCAGGAACTCTGTGCTGAAAGACGGGGGGGGGGGGGGGGGTCTAGACTCTCATGTTATGGAAAGACCAACAAATAAGCGATGTTGTTAAAAACAGCTTTTATAAACTTCTTTTGCTGTCTAAGCTGAGATCTTTATCTACTAATGACTGAGCCGTTGATCCACACCTTCGTCAGTTGGACTACTCTCTGTGCGCTGGTGTTAGCCAATCAGCTTGCAGATGGTGCAGAATGCCACTGCCAGGCTTTTAACATTCACTAGAAGGTGAGATCACATCACTCCTGTCCTCGCTGCACTACACTGGCTTTCTGTTCATGTTAGAGTTGATTTGGAGATCTTTTTGTCCACCTTACTTAAAGGCTTTACTGCAATCTCATGCTCCTCTTCAGTGCGCGGAGGTGATCGTGCATCTTCAGCGCTGGCTCCCAGACCGTGGAGCCAGCTTCTCCTTTTCATTAAACAAGCTTCCTCAGTTGATGGTTGAAGTCTCATGAGATTCTCCAGCTTTTACTGTTTTTATGTTTTGTACTATGATGTTGTACTGTTCCATGTGCAGCGCGTTGGTCAATGAGAAGTGTGCAAATGCACTACAGAAATAAAGTTGAGTTGAGTTAATAAAGACGGGACTGGCGCTGGGATTTGGTACAACAGTAACGAGAGTGAACATGGAAAGTGTGACCTCCAGATCCAGATCCAGATCCGGGTTTTAACTAAATGGTCAGAGCAACTAAACCAGTAAAATCAAGACTGATGGTCTGGGTCCTGGACTGGTGGAACAACACTGTGAAGTGGTTCGAGGAGTTCTGGACTCAGCTGTCGGGTTTCAGCTATGAGTCGTTTAACCCCAACCATCCATTGGCTGACCTCAGTAACATGATCGACCATTAGAGAGCGATGGAGGTCATCAGCTGAATCCCAGCGACCAGCTTGGACGTCTGGGAGAGAGGGAGGAGGGGGTGGAGTTTAAACAGGTTCAGCAGGTAGACAAGTGCAGTAGAACAGAACACGGCTTACCAGAAGCCAGGAGGACCATGCGTCTGCGGACCGGTAAGCTGAGTTTATCTGTCCTCCAGCTCTCTTCCAGGAGGCGGAGCCGCTTTGCCACATCATTACACACCTGATCCTGAGTGCACAGGTGAAACGAATCATTGAGGAAAAAAAGGAGCAGTGCAGATGGTAGAGCCCAGAAGACACCCCTCACTCACCTTAACGGCCCGTCTACACGCATCGAGTGCTTTGTTCAGCACCAACGTGACTGTCTCCAACTCAGGTTCTGATTGGCTGCTGGATGCCCCTCTCTGGCCTTTCATTGGTCCTGCATGTGGAGGGGGTGTGGCTACTCCATCAGCTGGAGGTCGAGCTAAAGGCAAAAAGATCAAAGCTGTCAAACAGTTCTGTTGTTGAGACAGTTAGCATTTCTTTTTGAACTTTACCTTGAGTGAGAGGGGGCGGGGCTACACCGCACATGGGTGGGGCAGCCGTGTTAGACGAGTTAGGCGGGGTGGGTAGGACTCCTGGAAATGATGAAAAATCAGAGACTAGTGGGCCATTCCCATCTGTACCGGGTCGGTCCGGGCCGGGTAGCCCCAGTCGGCCCCAGCCTGGCCCGGTTGATTCCACACGTCCTTGCCTTAAGCCCATGTGGGCTGATTCTACCCACCAATCAGAGGCTTGCTCTAATGGAAGGTGTGAATTTGCTGTCAGCAGTGGGTGTGTTGGCCCTGGTCGGCCTGAAGCAGACCCCCTCGAGAAGAGGGCTGAGAATGAGCCTTGGTTGGCCCGGAAAAATACCAGGCCACCCAGATATGTAAACAACCTACGCTACCCGGCCCGGGCCGACCCGGTACAGATGGGAATGGCCCATTAGTAGCCTGGCAACCCACCCTGCATATGTAAAATCTATGTGTGAATATATAGTGTGACCCTGATGAGGACGGCAAAGACGATGTTTTCTACAGCACCTCTCACATAAAAACCACGGGGCGCTTCACAAAAACTAAACATTTAAATATAAAGAGATTTCTAAAATGATTAAACATATTTTTAAAAGGAGAAAAGAAACAAATGTAAAGAAAGAGAGAGAATATGATTAGGAAAGAGGGAAATCAGTGGGGAGGGCTCTATGGTTGTCTTTCCAACCATCTCTACAAGCTATTGGACCACAAACAACGTGACACTGGCCGTGTTCCAGATGAGCCAGTTCTGCGCCGATAAGATCACCGGTGAACGGCGAGCAGGGCTTGCCGGTTAGCTTTGTTTCCGACTTGCTCTGACGTCATGCATACGTAGGCAACGATAACCTCGTGAGATCGAGGCGGCCGCAGGTTTTGGAGCAAGGCGCTGCAGTTGCTCTCCCTCGGCTGCAAAACCTAGAGGATGACGGGAAACGCCTGGCTCTCACCTGATCTAAGTTCTGATTGGTTCATATTCTGATCCAAACATCCGGTGGTAGAACATGAAATGTTAGTTGTTCACATGTATTCTGTAAGTCATGTAACGTTGATGATAACTATATAGGCCATAAAGAGAAATGTGTTTTGTGTTCTTTTGTCACGTTTCCTATGAACACACTGAAGCTACAGCTGATAACCTTTACTTATTATTACAGTCATGTCTTCATATAGAATATATGAAGCACATGAGGATGTGTTTCAGCTGCTGACAGGCACCAGAATTAAAATAAACAATTAAACACGTATGAACTCTAATATGATATCTTCATCCGCCGTCACCCGCGAGCTACACATGCAGGAAATCTGTCCAACTTTAAACGCCGGCTTTCAGCCACTCCCCCTGCTGCGTCCGTCTGCTCTCGTCTGTTTTCCAGGCGAGGCGCTGCTCAACTCGAACACGGCCATATTCACCACTACAGATGTCAGACGACGGGGCGGTCCTCTCTGTAGAAGTGGCAAATACATCCTTTTGTTAAATAATGGACTTCAGTACCTCTGTCTGCTCTTCAAGCCCAAATCTAAATAGTTCAAAGTAGATGCCAAAACCATTTCTAATGAGCCGCTGCCATCTTAGAGTTGCTCACTCACACCATCATCCCGCCCACCAAATAGTGAGAGCTCTCTGATTGGCCCATGTCTCCATGTCTGGGTCGATGACATCACTTTGGTGAAGCGCATTTGTAGTCCTGGACGTATTTTCACACTAAACCTAAAACAGTGTTTCCCCTGTTAGAAAATAAGCACATTCTTGGTATCAAAATGTGTCTTTAAAATTCACGGACATCATGTGTGAAATCCATGGAACATAACAAGCGGAATTAGAAAATAAGAGTTTTTAGCCCCGTTGACTTGCATTCATTTTTTTGTTCTTCCGGGGACCCGTGGTCCGGAAGTAGGTGGGCGTGGCTTAGGCTTTTTGACATGGGCAAATTTGTCCCTCCTCCTCCTCAGCCTCTTCATGCACTTGCCACCTCTAAACCCATGTTTGTCATCATTTCTGCCCACGAATAAAACGCTTGCTGTGCATTTTTTCACTCCTCCAGTCACAGGGAACAAGACATTCATATTTTAGAGTTTTTCCACAAGGTATTCTTCAAGCTGCTCCATGTCTGCCGCTAGATATCCTCGGCCCTCTTTAGGTTTTTGAGGGTGCGATGGCGGCGCTGTAAACAACAGCGGCGTCTGACCAATCACAAGCTTGCTTATCTGTCTGCGTCGGTGCAGACACGCAACGCCATCATGCGTTGGTGCAGGGACTCTCCAACGATGACATGCCCCAAATTTTAAACATCCGTCAAAAGTGACGGAGACGGCAAGCTTGTGATTGGTCAGGACTCTACTTCCTGTATATTTGTCACTAGCACCACAGTAGCTCTGTTAAAGTAAACAGATATTTAGCAGCAGACCCAGAACAGATAGAAGAATGCATCGTGGAAAAAGTCCAAAAATAAGAACATTTATTTACCCGTGAGTGAAGGAGTACAAAATACGGAGCAAACATGGATTTAGAGGTGGCGACTGAGTGAAGAGGTGGAGGAGAATGAAGGGCACATTTAATAAAGTCTGAAATATATAAACACATTAGTGAATACACTATCGGGGTTTCATTCATGAGTGTTGTGACAGGATACCACAGAACGGTGCTATGCCCTCTGCTGTCCTGGCAGGGAATGGCTCTGCAACGCTCCGCTGCCTGAACAGAAGTCCACATGTGAAAACCTGTCCGACACTCCGTGTGCATCTCTCTGTTGCGTAGCTCACAGAGAAGTACAGTGGGGCAAAAAAGTATTTAGTCAGCCACCAATTGTACAAGTTCTCCCACTTAAAATGATGACAGAGGTCAGAAACTTACATCATATGTACACTTCAACTGTGAGAGACAGAATGTGAAAAAAAATCCATGAATTCACATGGCAGGATTTTTAAAGAATTTATTTGTAAATCAGGGTGGAAAATAAGTATTTGGTCACTTCAAACAAGGAAAATCGCTGGCTCTCACAGACCTGTAACGTCTTCTTTAAGAAGCTTTTCTGTCCTCCACTCGTTACCTGTATTAATGGCACCTGTTTGAACTCATGATCTGTATAAAAGACACCTGTCCACAGCCTCAAACAGTCAGACTCCAAACTCCACTATGGCCAAGACCAAAGAGCTTTCGAAGGACACCAGGAAAAGAATTGTAGACCTGCACCAGACTGGGAAGAGTGAATCTACAATAGGCAAGCAACCCTTGGTGTGAAAAAATCAACTGTGGGAGCAATTATCAGAAAATGGAAGACATACAAGACCACTGATAATCTCCCTCGATCTGGGGCTCCACACAAGATCTCATCCCGTGGGGTCAAAATGACCATGAGAACGGTGAGCAAGAATCCCAGAACCACAAGGGGGGACCTGGTGAATGACCTGCAGAGAGCTGGGACCACAGTAACAAAGGTCACCATCAGTAACACACTACAACGGCAGGGAATCAAATCCTGCAGTGCCAGACGTGTTCCGCTGCTGAAGCCAGTGCATGTCCAGGCCCGTCTGAAGTTTGCCAGAGAGCACATGGATGATACAGCAGAGGATTGGGAGAATGTCATGTGGTCAGATGAAACCAAAGTAGAACTTTTTGGTATAAACTCAACTCGTCGTGTTTGGAGGAAGAAGAATACTGAGTTGCATCCCAAGAACACCATACCTACTGTGAAGCATGGGGGTGGGAACATCATGCTTTGAGGCTGTTTTTCTGCTAAGGGGACAGGACGACTGATCCGTGTTAAGGACAGATTGAATGGGGCCATGTATCGTGAGATTCTGAGCCAAAACCTCCTTCCATCAGTGAGAGCTTTGAAGATGAAACGTGGCTGGGTATTCCAACACGACAATGATCCCAAACACACCGCCCGGGCAACAAAAGAGTGGCTCCGTAAGAAGCATTTGAAAGTCCTGGAGTGGCCTAGCCAGTCTCCAGACCTCAACCCCATAGAAAATCTGTGGAGGGAGTTGAAAGTCCGTGTTGCTCGGCGACAGCCCCAAAACATCACTGCTCTCGAGAAGATCTGCATGGAGGAATGGGCCAAAATACCAGCTACTGTGTGTGCAAACCTGGTAAAGACCTATAGTAATCGTTTGACCTCTGTTATTGCCAACAAAGGTTATGTTACAAAGTATTGAGTTGAATTTTTGTTATTGACCAAATACTTATTTTCCACCCTGATTTACAAATAAATTCTTTAAAAATCCTGCCATGTGAATTCATGGATTTTTTTTCACATTCTGTCTCTCACAGTTGAAGTGTACCTATGATGTAAATTACCGACCTCTGTCATCATTTTAAGTGGGAGAACTTGCACAATCGGTGGCTGACTAAATACTTTTTTGCCCCACTGTATACACCAGGCTTTAGAAAACAGAGCTCGACTTCGTCCGTCCTTGCGAGGGCTCTCCAGCAGACTCGCAGGGACGGATAATGGCGTTGTGTCCCGACACAGATGGAGAAGCATAAATTAGGCTTAAGGCTGAGTAAAGATGTTGGAAAAGGCCTAAAAGTGTGTAAAAAATGAGAATGACGATCAGAGGATGGTCCCAGGCGCATGTTGGGTCGGGTTGGCAGGTAGATTGGATTCTGTACCTGAGGCTGTGGCTGGACTGGGTCTTTTGTTCAGGAGCTTCCGTTGTGGACCGTGGGTTACCTGAAGGCTGTATGAGAACTGGGGAGGGTCGTTCCAGCCTCGCTCCTGGTTTCCTGTGAAACAGACACATTTCTTACAGGTGTGCTGAGTGGGTGTGAGTATGCGGGGTGGGTGTGTCTGGGGTGAGTCCTTGAGGACTGTGTGTTTTCTTTCTAGGTTGGATTTGTTCAAAATGATATATCTATGTATACAACGCTGCCTTTCACCCAACGTGCTACAGGCGGTTCATAGATAAAAGACAGAAGGAAATGGCTCAGAGGTCAATTGTAGGCGAGCAGACTGAAGATGAAGACATTGAGGAGTTGCCACTGGGTATCCCCAGCTCAAAGGGCACTCCAAAAGAAAACCTCAGTTTGAGATCTCGTGCTTCCTACAGTAGCGTTGGAGAAGTCCAACAAGATTATTTGACCACTGCAATGTCAGAGGTCGGTGGTTCTTCCCAAAACAATTCCATGCTTAACTTCTCTTGCGGCACTACCTGGAAACTAAGTGTAAACAACCTCTAATGTTTACAAGGAGCTGCACCTCCAAGGTCTCCCGCAGGAGACGAGACTTTACTCTTTTAAGAGAGGACAATCGTAGACCTGCCCACTGCAGCTGCTTTGTTCCAGTCACATGACCTGGTGATGTGTTTGCACCTGAACTGAACCGCTCTGAACCTACACTGACTTGTAAAAGTAGCTGTTTCTCTAATTATTGTCTCCCTATAGGGAGCCTAAGTGTCCTCCCTTCCCGGTTGGCTCACGGGTCTCCGGAAGAACAAAAAAGTGAATGCAAGTCAACGGAGCTAAAAATGCTATTTTCTAACCCACTTTTCCCTGGATCACACGTTTTACTGCCATTTAAATGAAAACTAATAATAGGTGTTTCGACCACACCCGTCATGGACTTTGAGATTTATCAGCTTGTAAAAGTTTGTAATTAGCATGACTACAACGGCACGTCGCATATCACCACATAATCTCCTGCCCCCTAGCATAGCTGCTACTTACCACATGACCAGATTGATGGTTGTTCTGTCCTCCTGTTGGAAGTTTGCTAGACTTACAGCCCTTTTCCCTTAGTTTTCTCTGTGTCTGGTTTGATGACGTGTCGAGATGCGCATTTGTAGTCCTGGACTTACTTTCACACAAAACCTAAAATAGCGTTTCACCTGTTTGAAAATAAGTGCGTTCTTGGTATCAAAATGTGTCTTTAAAATTCACGGACATCATGTGTGAAATCCATGGCACAAAACAAGCGGAATTAGAAATTAGCGTTTTTAGCCCTGTTGACTTGCATTCATTTTTTCTTTCTTCCAGGGACCCGTGGTCCAGAAGTAGATGGGCATGACTTAGGCTCCCTATACAATTATCATTTCTGTGTTCATTTAATTCTAATTTCGCTTATCATTTATTTTTTCTTGCACCAAGTACCACAGAAATTTCCTAATGTTGTGATTCTCGCACATATGCCAATAAACCCTTTTGAGTATAAAACATCGACATATAAATATTGGACAATGGGTTTCCATAGGCTCCAATAACACATTTTTGAAGATAAATGGGAGGTGGCCACCACCGCCATTTTGACCATGTCACAGGTTCCGTCAAGCCCAGACAATTCCACAAAAGGGAAGAGAGGAGGAGCTGAGGGTGGGGCTGTAAGGCTGGGATCAACTGACGACACCAGGTCGAACTAGCTACAAGCTAACCTGAAGCTAACGCGGAGGTGGGAGCTAAGCTAATGGAGGTAGCAACCTAGCTACAACCGGAGTTAACTATGCACAACACCAGAGCTTCTGAGTCAGATATACGCCGGGCTGACCGCTGGGTAAAACCAGGTGGAACACAGAGGTCTTCCGAGAGCTCCACAAGCCTGTAGATTTGAGGTTTGTACCTCGTCGTCGTCTTCCTCCACTTATCCGGGTCCGGGTCGCGGGGCAGCATCCCAACTAGGGAGCTCCAGACCGTCCTCTCCACGGCCACCTCCACCAGCTCCTCCGGCAGGACCCCAAGGCGTTCCCGGACCAGATTGGAGATGTAACCTCTCCAACGTGTCCTGGGTCGACCCAGGGGCCTCCTGCCGGCAGGACATGCCCGAAACACCTCCCCAGGGAGGCGTCCAGGAGACATCCTGACCAGATGCCCAAACAACTTCAACTGGCTCCTTTCGATCCAGAGGAGCAGCGGTTCTACTTCGAGTCCCTCCCGAATGTCCGAGCTCCTCACCCTATCTCTAAGGCTGAGCCCGGCCACCCTACGGAGGAAACTCATTTCGGCCGCTTGTATCCGCAATCTCGTTCTTTCGGTCATTACCCAAAGCTCATGACCATAGGCAAGTAAGTAAGTAAGTAAAGTTTATTTATATAGCGCCTTTCACATATATAAATCACAAAGCGCTGTACAACATGAGTAAAATCAGGGCAAATACCTCAAACCAATAAAAACATCATAAAAACAATAGCAGTGACAACAATAGTAACCAAAATCAGGAGTAAACAAAGTCAAGGTGTGAACAAGAACAAAGCCATCTTTTAGAATATTTAGCGGGGGAAAGCCTGGATGAAAAGGTGAGTTTTAAGATGTTTTTTGAAGACCTCTACAGATTTCAAGAGACGGAGATTTGAAGGCAGACTGTTCCAAAGTCTGGGGGCAATAGACTGAAAGGCCCTGTCCCCTTTGGTTTTTAGTCTGGTTCGAGGAAAAGCCAGGAGGTTTCCAGATGTGGATCGGAGGTTCCGTGAAGTGGTGTGTGGGGATAAAAGCTCAGATAAATAGCTTGGAGCCTGGTTGTTAAGAGCTCTATAGGTCAGCACTAAAACTTTAAACTGTATTCTAAATTCCACCGGGAGCCAGTGGAGGGACCGTAAAACTGGGGTGATGTGAGCTCGTCTGCTGGATTTGGTTAGGAGTCTGGCTGCTGCATTTTGGATGGCTTGAAAGCGTGAGAGGGAGGTTTTGCTGAGACTAGTAAAAAGAGAGTTACAGTAGTCTAAGCGTGATGACACAAAGGCATGGATGATTTTTTCCAGATCTGCAGTAGAAACCAGTTTACGGATTTTTGAAATGTTTCTCAGTTGAAAGAAACAAGAGCGGGAGATGGTTTTGACGTGTGAGTCTAAACTTAAAACTGGATCAAAAATAACTCCCAGGTTTCTAATGTTGGCCTTGGCTGATTGGCAAAAGGAGGCAATTTCCTGCTCGATTTTTGGTTGATGTTCCGGGGGTGCAGAGATCAGGGTCTCTGTCTTGTTGGCGTTGAGAACAAGAAAGTTGCTGGACAGCCAGTTACTGATCTGGGTCAGACAGAGTACAAGGGTGGCCAGCCTGTCCAACTAGTGTGGCATGAAGGACATACCTCAGACATAACAGCTAGGGGAAGAATATAGAATACAAATAGTAGAGGCCCTAGAACTGAACCTTGTGGAACCCTGCATGTTAGAGAGGCAGTGTCTGAAGAGAAGGTTTCTGACTCCACTGAGAATGTTCTATTAGCGAGATAAGAAGAGAGCCAGTCTAGAGCAGAACCTGAAATCCAAGCCAGGGCCTTTAACCTGTTTAGTAGTACTTTGTGGTCTACAGTGTCAAAAGCTGCACCGAGGTCAAGCAGGACCATGACAAAGCATTTCCCAGCATCAGCAGCCATCAGGAGGTGATTATGCACCCCTACAAGAGCAGTCTCGGTTGAGTGCTGCTTCAGAAAGCCAGATTGGAAGGGGTCAGAGATCTTTGACTTGGAAAACCAGGATCTGAGTTTGGTTTCCACAACCTTCTCAAGTACTTTACTGATGAAAGGTAGTTTAGAAATGGGCCTAAAGTTACTGGTGGAGCTGGCGTCAAGGTTGGGTTTCTTTAAGAGAGGAGTCACTACTGCATTTTTAAAGTAAGATGGAACACAGCCTTGGCTCAGTGAGCTGTTGATCACAGTAAATAGAGATGGTCTGATGGAGTCAAGGGACCCGACTAAGACAGAGGGAGGTAAGATGTCTGATGAGCATGATGAGAGCTTCATCTGACTGATTATTGAGGCCAAGTCATTTAGTGTAATTGGGGAGAAGGAGGTGAAAGACTCGGAGCACAGGTGAGGATTGGGACGTAGATCGACCGGGAAATCGAGAGCCTGGCTTTCTGGCTTAGCTCCCTCTTCACCACGACAGATCGGCTCAGCGTCCGCATCACTTCAGATGCAGAACCAATCCGCCTGTCGATCTCCCAATCGCTCCTACCCTCACTCGTGAACAAGACCCAGAGAAACTTAAACTCCTCCACTTGAGGTGGTGATCAGTTGACAGCTACGCTCCTCTCTTCACTCGGGTGTCCAAAACATACGACCGCAGGTCAGATGATACGACTACAAAGTCTATCATCGACCTGCGACCTAGGCTGCCCTGGTACCAAGTGTACCGATGGGCAACCTTATGTTCAAACATGGTGTTCATTATGGCCAAACTGCGGCTTGCACAGAAGTCCAATAACGAAACATCACTTGAGTTCAGATCAGACGGGCCGTTCCTCCCAATCACACCCCTCCAGGTTAAGCTGTCATTGCCCACGTGAGCATTGAAGTCCCCCAGCAAGACAATGGAGTCCCCTGATGGAGCACTATCTAGCACTCGTCCCAGGGACTCCAAAAAGGGTGGGTACTCTGAACTGATATTTGGCCCATAAGCACAAACAACAGTCAGGACCCGTTATCCGACTCGAAGGTGCAGGGAAACTACCCTCTCGTCCCCCCAGGTAAACCCCAACACACAGGCAGAGAGTCTTGGGGCTAACAAAAAGCCAACCCCAGCCCTCCGCCTCTCACCCGGAGCAACTCCAGCAGAGAGTGTCCAACCCCTCTCAAGGACTTGGGTTCCAGAGCCAATGCTGTGTGTCGAGGTGAGTCCGACTATATCTAGCCGGTACCGCTCAACCTCTGCCACAAGCTCCTTCTCCTTCCCCGCCAGCGAGGTGACGTTCCATGTCCCAAAAACCAGTTTTCTTGTCCGGGGATCGGACCGCCAAGGCTCCCGCCTTGGTCTGCCACCTGATCCACATTGCACCGGACCCTTCATGTTCCTCCTGCGGGTGGTGGGTCCACAGTTGGATGAGCCCATGTATCCGGTTCGGGCTGGGCCCGGCCGGGCCCCATGGGCGAAAGCCGGCCACCAGGCGCTCGCTCATGGGCCCCAACCCCAGACCTGGCTCCAGGGTGGGAACCCGGTAACCCTCCGGGCCGGGTACTCCAACTCTTTGAAATTACTTCCATGAAAGATCCTGTGAACCATTCTTTGTCTCACCCTTCACCTAAGACCAATTTGTCATGGGAGACCCTACGAGGGGCACAAAGTGCCCCAGACAACATAGCTCCTAGGATCATTAGGGCACTCAAACTCCTCCACCACGATGAGGTGACAGTTCAAGGAGGAGAGCTCCACAAGCCGATAGTCGGAACCCAGCTCCACCAACATGTTACCGTAAATCCTCCAATACAGGCCGGTATTCAATTAAAGGCCGAGTCTCCAATTTTGGCCGGTATCGGAGTCGGCGGAGGTGAATAATGGCCAGTCTCTTATTGTGGCCGGGTGGAATGTGGTAACAAGCAAGTACGGGGGCCATCGTTCATGTCAGTTCATTTTCTTTAATGTTTTCTGACTTTTATTTGCGCCTGATGTGTTTTGCTGCTGTGGAGCGGGGCACATCACCTTGTCCTCCGACGCACTGATCACTGATGCGGCCGCCAAGCAGGGAGCACTCCGCTGTTTTTGCGGTCGGTAGATCTGCCTCCTGAGCACGGCCACAGTAACAATCAGGTGTTGCCAAATTATTTAACACGCGATCGTTCATGTCGGTTCATTTCCTTTGATGTTTTCTGTCTTTTATTTGCGCCTGATGCGTTTCGCTGTGGAGCGGGGCGCATCAACTTGTCATCCGGTGACGCACCGACCACTGATGCGGCCGGCAAGCAGCGAGCACTCCGCTGTTTTTGCGGTCGGTTGATCTTTTAGAACTGCAGTTCAAAGGTAACTCATGAGGTGAATATATATGAACCCAGGTAGCAGTTTCTCTTTAGGACTGAGAGGAGATGCAGGAAGATAATAAACAGGCAGGACAGAAAAACAGTCAAATAAAAACAAGTTAGTTTTTGTACCTGCTGGTTGCAACAAACAGACACCATTGAAGGTAATCAGAAGTGAGGAACAGAAAATGAAATAATTATTTTAATGTTTAGGAACTCTGAGAGGCTGCAAGCGCATCAGTGAGTTTGCGGCCGCTGCGCAGGGGGAGGGGGGAGATGGCTGAAGCAGAAACTACCGTTGTTAAAAGAAATGTTTCACTTAGAAAATGTGGGCGCAATATTAATTGTCAAAAACTCCAGCGAACCATTAGTTCCTTTTGCTCAAATAGAAATAGAGGCCTGCCTCTAATTCTGGTCCTCCTTCCAATAAAGGCCTGGAGCTTGATGAGCTTGAGTCAAATACACGGTATATTAAAACCCATTTTCTAAAGTGCAGCATTATGTTAAATGCACTGGGTTTTACCCTATTACATTTAAATTTCATGGTTAAACAGTACATGTTAAAATCTAAGCTCAGCTCAGCAGTGACCTAAAATACATAAATATAATTTTACCTACCGAAAAAAATGAAGTGGAGACTCCTTGGATGCTCTATTAGTGCAATTAATGCCACAGCAAGTCATTTTGTCCAACAATTGCACAAAAAATATCCAAACAAGAATACACAAACACAGAGACTCTAAATCCCGGAGCAGTTTCCAGGCCAGACCGAGGTTCTACTGAGGCCTTTCCACGGAGCTAGCTCTGTGGTCACGTGGGTCTGATGCTCATTAATTATACAGAATTTTAGGCTTTTAATACACTTAAACAGAAGAGTGAGAAAAAAATTCACCCCCCTCAGAGTTGTTATGAGTGTAAACTAGATCATTTAAACCAAAAACATGTTTTGGAACCAGGCTGTAAACATGTTTATTTCTGCTGTGAAATTGGTATTTTTAACATGGGAGTGAATGAGGATTTGCTCGCTTCTGACACCAGCCCCCAGCGGATGAGGGTGGAACTGCAATTTTTGTCACTTCCGCGTTGGCCTCAATGTTTCACCCGCATTGTGGGAGCTCGGTGTGAAACCATCGTGTGAAACCAGCTGTTCTCGATCTACAACACGCAAGAACCAGACTGCAGTGCCAGACATGTCCACTGGGGGCGGTCCGCCAGTCTGAGTGACTTCATTAACCCTGTACGGGTCATTTTATTATATACTGGCTCAAGAAGATGATAAACAAATGGAAAAGGTGCCTAGCGAACCTTTAACTTAGTGAGGCTTGATTCCAAATGAGCTTGGCTCGTAGAACCAGAGCATGGAGTGAGCTGGCACGCGATTCACACGGAGCCACGTAGCTGATAAACAATCTCAGGTCAGGTTTCTCATAAATAATCGGAACACGCATCAACGAACCAGATAGAAACAAATGTGGATTTATAGTCGGATGAGTCAGCGATATTTAAGCTCGTTTTCCACGCCAGCCACACCGTGACGTTAGCAGCAGCCGGTGTTGCCGAGTAAACGTAAAGTGAAACTACCAGAGTTTTAGGAGCCGCTGTTTACTCACCGGGTTTAACGTAAACATTCTCCATGTTGGTGGTCAGAAATCAGCTGCTTGCAAACAGCTAGGCAAACCGGGAGCGTAGTTTGGAAATCTAGGATGTCCAAGGAAGGCCCCGCCTTTCTCCCCTCTGATTGGCTGGAAGGGCTCTACTACGATTGGCTATTTCGTGTAAAAGGAAACAGTTGTGTGTTTACAGCCAGATCTTGAGGAGTTTTTTGAAGAAAATGAGAACTCATCGCTATAATAAACATCCTTTCCTGTTTAGCAACAAACCATGTTCAGTTTCTTTCATAAAAAAGCCCGAAAAACATCAAATGTGAACTTGTAATAATTCTTGTAGCATTTTGCCACACTGTAGCCTGACTTTATATCTGTTGGCTCTATTGGGGTTATCTTATTACTTCATTATTAGGCTATCCTGCTTTAATAGGTTAAGGCTGTTTACAAGTTAGAGCACATCTCTGATTATCAAACAAAAGTATGTCATTTAATAAAAAATTGCTGATTATGATTTAGACCTGTTTTTCACCAGTTTTATTCTAGAGAAGAAACACACCTGATGCACACAGCTTGGCAGAACAGGGCAGTTTTATTAAATGTCATCCCCAGGTAAAGCACATATAGATAGATAGATAGATAGATAATCTTTATTGACAGACTCTTAGGTCCAGATAAAATACATATAAAACAACAGATCAATGAAACAAAATAGATAAATAGAATAAAAATATAACAGCCTAAAATTGAATAAAAATCTAAATGTAATTAAAAGCTTTACTATAAACTGTTCCACACAAGGTTAACCACACAAACACTTCAACCAGTATTTCCTTATACTGGAGAAATAGCGACAACTGCTCACAGTAGGATCAGTGATTGCTAAAATTATACTGTTGGCAGAGCTATCCAGTCGGCCTATAAAAGTGAATATGAGTTTTCTTAAAAGAGCTTTAAAAGTACAAACGCCTGCTGTTACAAACATCTGACTGGCACTGCCCCCTCTGGGTATTTTAAGTATGATCCTTAAGGCATCGTTGTATGCAACTTGCAGCTTGTTCATGCTGCTTTGATTGTAGGATGACCACAGTTGGGCTGTGTAGAGCGGAGTACAATATGCTTTAAATAAAGCCACCTTAACTGGAGGTGAACAAAAACCAAACTTACGAGCTATAGTGTTAGCTTGTGCATACAGCTTACAGCACTGTCTGTGGATGTCAGCATCATCACGCATTTGATCAGTTATAAAATGGCCAAGGTATTTCACCTTCTCACACACATTAAGATCACTATTAGACAGTTTGAACACAGGAAAGTTTAGCTTTTTATCCTGCTTGGTTCTACATATCAAGATAGCACTTTTAACAGCATTATACTGAATATCGTACTGCACACCATATTCAGAGCAGATATTTAGGAGCTGCTGTAAACCAGCACTACTTGGACTAAAGACCACCAGATCATCAGCATACATCAGATGGTTGATCAAAGTTGTACCCATCAAACATCCTGTGTTACAGGCTCTGAGCTGCACAGACAGATCGTCAACATACAGATTAAATAAGATAGGAGACAGAATTCCACCCTGCCTAACACCATTACTAACGCCAAATGGTGCAGAGATGCTGGCACCCCATTTAACCTGTATCTTCTGATGAGCATACCAGTAAGACAGGATTCTCACAATAAACCCAGGGACCCCCCGTAGCTTTAACTTAATAAAAAGTTTTCTGTGGTTTACACGATCAAAAGCCTTAGAAGCATCAATAAAACACATAACGACAGAAGAATTTCTATTTCTGTACCAATTGACCATTTCTTTAAGTGCGTATATACACATGTCAGTACCATGTTTTGGCTTAAAGCCAAACTGATTGTCCAAGGAACTGAGGTACACAGTGACTCTATCAAATATGATTCTTTCAAGAACTTTAGATAAAACACTGGCTAGTGCAATCGGCCTATAATTATCCATACTGGTCACCTTCCCAGATTTGTTCTTAATGACTGGAACAAGCAGAATTGCCATCATTGAGTCTGGTAGTATGCCATGAATCATGAACCCTGTAAAACATAGAGCTAAAAGCCCACATATGTTTATCTGATGTAATTTAATGCTTCAGAGCCAAGAGATATAAAGAAAGTCCAACAGTTTGATAAATGCAACAAGATTTAAAATTCACATTTTACGTTTTTCAGTTTTTTATGAAATATAAAACATAAAATATTGTGCAAACCAGGAAAGAATGTTTATTATAGAGCTAAGTTCATATTTTCTTTACTAAACTCCCCAAACCAGCTTTCTGCTGATGGCAGAGTTAAGCGAGGACAGCCAGGTTGCTGTTAAATGAAATAGCCAATCGTAGTAGAGCCTTTCTAGCCAATCAGACAGGAAAGGCGGGATCTTCCTTGGACGTCCTAGAATTCCAAATGACGCTAACCGGAAGCACCAAGGCCACGTAGTTCAGTTTTTTTTTTTTCAAATTTTTATTTTTGTTTCGTTTTTATTTTTTTATTCCTGAACAGACGTAACAGAACAAGGTACAACAAACTCTCATGGAGGATGTAAGCTTAAAAACAGGCTAGGGGGCTAAGCAATGAAAAGGAAAATAACATAAAAAACAAAGGAGCATGATTTACATAGGAAACTCAAAACAGTAAGTTCTCAGTTATTTGCCATGAGATGATTCTTGCATTTTTCCATTTTACTTATTGATGGATAGAATAGTTTAAATTTGTTCAAGAAACATGGGCATGAGGGCTTGGTACCCCTCCACTTATTGCAATGGATGTGATATTTGGCTAACAATACAACTATATTGATAGCAGCATCACATTGAACAGAATATCACCAACTTCAAAAACATCAGTAGTAAGTTTGAGATTATCCGTTCACTAATGTCCTTCCAAAAAACTCGTGAATGTTGGCCTGGGATCCCCTGCGCAACTCCTGATGGGCCACAGACTGCGCTCAATACTCCCCACAACCACGAAGCAGCTGAAACCACACATAATATGCCAAGAGGTTGTATACAGCAGGGGAAAGGCATGCCAACGCCGCCAGCAGATGTACTATAACCGATCTGCAAGACCACTTACACACCTACCTGTTGGCGCACCTATTCATTTCCAAAACGAAGATGGATACTGGAGGCCGGCAACAGTAACAAAGCTGGCCAACACCCAAAGGAGCTACCACATCCAAACAGGTGAAGGGCAAGTGCTCCGGCGTAACAGGCGACACTTACATGAGAACAAGGAGGATCCAACCATCACAAGCACTCAAAACAAGCACAGGAGCCCAAAAGACACACACACTGCTAACAAGGCCGGATTAACCATATGGGCAACTGGGCAATTGCCCAGGGCCCACAAACTCTAAAGGGCCCAGGGCAGCAAGGGCACGAGCAAATTACTGTATCTGTAATCTCCCGCTTTATATTAAACTAGGGTGACCGTACGTCCTGTTTTCCCCGGACATGTCCGCTTTTCACTGTCCTGGGTGTCCGGGTTCTTGTATTGATGAAAATGTCCGGCTTTTCATCCAGGAGCAGGGATGGGGGAGCTGTATATCCTACACATCCAGGGGAGTCGGAAAAAAGTTTTCTACCTATATTACTATATTATCATTCATGGACTCTTTTCAGCAGAGAGCGGCAGAGCGATGATCGGTGCGCAGCGCTCCAGGCTGCTGCGTCCAGCGCACGGCCCATTCTCAACGTGGCGCAACCAAAAAACTATAATTAGCACACGATCGTTCATGTCCGCACATGTTCTCTACTTTCTGTCTTATTTGTGCCTGAAGCGCTCTGCTACTGCGGAGCTCATCACCTGTGCTGTGGTGATTTCACCTCACTGACGCATCGAAACACGCTCTCCACTTTGTGGTCAGGAGATCCCTTTGATCTGCTCAGAAGTAACTGATGAGGTGAAAAAGTAAGAATCCAGGCAGCAGATTTTCTGGAGAGTTTAGAGGAGATGCAGGAAGATGAGAGACAGACAGGACAGGAAAATATAGTTAAATAAAAACAAGAAAACAAAACAAAGTGTTGCAAAGTAAAAAGTAGGTAGATTTATCTCCACGACACGTTTTTACCTGCAAAACAATAAGTTATACACATGTAATATTTATACATCTGATACAATTCAGATCACCTTCAAAACTTTGTCACACACCCAGGGCCGTTTCAAGACATTTTGGGGGCCAAGGCAAAATGACCCCCCCCCCCCCCCCCCCCCCCCCCACACACACATATACCACCACCACCACCCCATAACTGGGCTCCCCAGAAGCCTCTGTGTAATCCATACCCTCCCCAGGAGTATTGGTTATACAGTGTTTATAAAAAACCCCTCAGACATTACTGACATGTTCTAATATTATCAGATGAAGAACTAAATGATCAGACATGCTGTCTCATCGGCTGCTTTTCTAAACTTGCTAAAAGTAACACAACTATTTGAAAGCCACTATTTGTGGATTCTCTGAAAGTTTCCATGGAGTGTGACAACTTATGTTTTCATTGATCCTATCGTCTAATCTCACAGCTGAAACAAGCATCCTTAATAATCTGTACAGAGGAAGCGTACCGATGCTGTAGTAAAACAAAAGTTATAATTTATTATTAATAAAACCTTGTTGCAGCACTAAAGCAGAAAAATGAGATTTTGCAATAAATATGCTAAATATTTATTGTTTGGGTGCGTACGTCAGATCGGAGGGTTACAATCCCAGCAATGTGATGGGAGATCAACATGCCTCTTGTCCTCCAGGACAGGATGGGAGGATTTTAAAAATACCCCCTGGGCTCCTGGAACCCAGATCAGCGTCGGACCCAGGTCAGAACCACCACCCTGAGTGACAGGCGTCCCTCCCTCTCTCTATAGTGCTAGCTACGTTACGTGAACGAACATTAACGAGTATGAGAGCTGAAAAACACTTATTATAGTTTATATGTACTAAATTAACTGACAAATAATATTTGTAATTGTCCATCTGTACAATATTGTGATGTTAGCACATGGGTTAAAACTAGCTAGCTAGCTTGGTTCTGTCCCAGACACCTGCCTTACGCTCCACAGAACCTCGTGACACGACAGCTAAATCTCTCTCCTTTGGCCACCGTTTCTGCTTCTGGTTTGTCTCTGCTCTCTGGGGCGTGCAGCGGGCTCATAGCTGCAGGTCTGTGGTCCGTCATTAGTATAAACATTTGTCAGAGCCGGCATTGGAGTCCACATTTCTCTCTGGATCAAGCTAACAGATCTTCTGCATCACTCCCGCTTCAGCAGAAAAATTAAGTATTTCTCACAAAAATGACTCATCCAAAAGCCTAAATAATTTATGCGTATGTGTACATTTTTATTTAGAATGAGTTCCTATTAGGTTTCTCTAAATATCGGTTCAAGGGAGGCTCTAGCCTGCTATTTGCTCTTTAAAACATTGTGGAGGGCGATCGAAGCAGAGCCAGTGAGGGAGGGGAGTGATGATGTCATCAGGAGGAGGAGGAAGAGGGGGAGGATTACAGCATCCTCCATCAGACGGAGAGGAGAGAAGCAGAGGAGGGCGAAAAATCATTAGGTCAGAATTAAAACAAAAGCGTAGTAGAAGACTGATGGTGGTAGAGGACGGCCAGAGGGACAAGAGACACCCAGACCAGGACAGAGGGGGGAGAGAGAGAGCTCAGTCTTCTGGGCCTCAAAGTCTGAACAGATCAGCTGGCTGAATCAGAGGGTGGAGCCATGATGGGCAAAGACTACATGCTGGCCATCATCATCGTGAACTACGACGGTGAGACACACACACACACACACACACACACACACACACACACACACACACACACACACACACACACACACACACACACACACACACACACAAACTAACCTTGCAGCTTGAGGTAGTCGGTTGGTTCATTTGGTGAAAGAAGAAGAAAGTATCATTTCTATAGCGCCTCTCAAGATAAAAATCACGAGGCGCTTCACAGAAACAAAAAAATGTAAAAATATAAAAAAGAATTTAGAAAATGATTACAAATATATTTAGAATGAGCAAAAAAATAGACAATTGGGATTAAAAAACAAAACAAAAAGAGAGAGAGTGAACAGGAAAGAGGGAAATCAGTGGATCCTGAGGAAGGTGGAATAGTTGGGAGAGCAGAATAAAGAGAGAGAGGTGAAGAAGGTCATACAAAAGCCAGCTTGAACAAGTGAGTCTTCAGCTGCTTTTTAAAGGAGACCACTGAGTCCACTGATCTCAGGCTCAGGGGGAGAGAGGTCCAGAGTCTGGGGGCCACAGCAGCAGATGATCTGTCACCTTTGACCTTTAGCCTGGTGCTGCACAACCAGTAGGCTTTGATCACTGGATCTCAGGGACCTGCTGGGGGTGTAGGGACTAAGAAGATCACCAATGTAAGATGGTGCTTGTCCATGTAAGGCCCTATAGACCAGAACCAGGATCTTGAAATGAACCCTGAAGTTGACTGGCAGCCAGTGAAGCTGGAGGAGAAGCGGGGTGATGTGGGTGTGTTTGGAGGACTTGGTCAGAAGCCGAGCACAGGCTTTCTGAACCACCTGTAGACGGTTCAGGGAGGTTCTGCTCAGACACGTGAAAAGAGAGTTACAGTAGTCTAAGCGTGAGGAGATGAAGGTGTGGAGAACTGTCTCAAGTTCAGAGCGGGACAGAATGGGACTCAGCTTAGCAATGTTCCTGAGATGGAAGAAGGAAGAGCGAACAAGAGAACTGACATGAGAATCCAGGGTGAGAGCAGGGTCAAAGGTCACACCAAGATTCCTGACGGAAGGTTTGGTGTGAGAAGCAAGCTGACCAAGAGAGTCTCTGACTTTGGGAACCAGCTTGTCTGGGGCACAGATGAGGATCTCAGTCTTATCTTCATTCAGCTGAAGAAAGCTCCCACCATCCAGGTTTTGATAGAGTCTAAGCAGGTGTGTAACAGCTGCAGCTTAGACATCTCATGGGGCTTAAAGGAGATGTACAGTTGGATGTCATCTGCATAAAGATGGTAGGAGATTCCTTTGAAGGAGCTCAGGATGTGCTGAAGAGCAAGCAGATAGAGGAGGAAGAGCAGAGGCCCCAGCACAGAACCTTGTGGGACACCATGGGTAAGAGAGGTGGTGGAGGACCTAAACTTGGAGACAGCCACAGAAAAGGAGCGCTCAGAAAGATAAGAGGAGAACCACTCCAGAGCAGTTCCTGATAGGCCTACCCAGTATCTCAGCCTCTCCAGTAGCAGGTGATGGTCAACAGTGTCAAAGGCTGCAGTCAGGTCCAGCAGGACCAGAACAGAACAGTCCCCTGCATCACTGTGAGTCAGAAGGTCATTAGAGACCCTAAGAAGAGCTGTTTCAGTAGAATGAGCTCTACGAAAACCTGACTGGAAGCAATCATAGATGTTATGTTCATCAAGAGCAGCTGTGAGTTGTTTAGCCACATCCTTTTCCAAGATCTTGGAGATGAACGGAAGTTTAGAGATGGGTCTGAAGCTGCTATGGAGAGAGGGGTCAAGACTTGTTTTTATGAGAAGCGGGTGGATTACAGCGTTCTTAAAGTAAGCAGGGACCTGACCAGAAACCAGAGAAGCATTAATTATAGAGAGCACGCTGGGACCGAGGGACAGAAAAGCACTTTTAAACAAAGATGAGGGTAAGATGTGGAGGGGGCATGCAGAGGTCTTCATAGAGTTAACTAGTTTGGTTAACTCAGGCAAAGAAACAGGAGCAAAGCTATCTAGGATGATGGGCCTGGTTGGAGTCGGGAGAGGCGGCGATAAGGCTGAAGGAGAGATGCTAGATCTAACCTTATTGACTTTGTCCACAAAGAAAGACAGAAAGTTCTCACAGTCTGCAACAGAGTGGATGGAGGCTGTAGGAGAGGCAGGAGAGACGATGCTGCTGATGGTGTTAAACAGCACCTTGGGGTTCCCTTTGCTCTGGGACACCAGGTTGAAGAAATAGGAAACCCTAGCGCCTCTGCCTGCAGAGTTAAAGGATGTCAGAAGATCCTTTAGGTGCAGCAGATGGACGTGGAAATGGGTTTTCGTCCACAATCGCTCAATTTTTCCTGCATTGGCGCTTTAGGCTGCGAAGGCTGTCATTAAACCAGGGAGTAGGGTTCACTGCAGGAACTGATCTGGTTCTGACAGGACAGATGTTGTCCAGAATGGAGAGGCAGTGATCGTTAAACTGAGAAGTTAAGGAATCTGGGTCGTTATCAGAAGAACAGGGTGGATCAAAAGCAGCGGAAAAATTGCTAGCTGTGCTTTCATTAAGAAAACGAGAACTAACCATACGGCGAGCAGGAGGTGGGGACGCAGAAACTGACAAGTTAAAGAAAATGCAATGGTGATCTGAAATATAAACATCCTCAGGACAAACACTGTCAGCATTTAGATTCAGGGTAAAAACAAGGTCCAGAGTGTGCCCCCTGGTGTGTGTGGGGCCAGAAACATGCTGGGTAAAGCTGAAAGAGTCCATGAGGCTGGAGAAAGTCATGGCTAAGTGGTCTGAGGGATCATCAATGTGGATGTTAAAGTCACCAACAATCACCAGCCTGAACAGCTTCACAGTGGAGGATTGAAAGTCACTAAACTCCTGAAGGAAAGAACTGTTTGGACCAGGTGGACGATAGACCACAGCACAGTAGAACGGGTCCTTACGCCCAACTTTAATCAGCTGCAGTTCAAAGGAAGCAAAGTGATCAGAGGTTGTAGAGCTACATGGAAGATGGTCTCTGAAAACAACAGCTAGGCCTCCACCATGACCAGAACCCCGGGGCTGGCTAAGAAAAGAATAACCACTCTGGCAGTGTTCAATCAGACCAGAATAATCAGATGTTTGCTGCCAAACTTCAGTCAGAAACATAACATCCAGGATTTTAGAGAGAATTAGATCATTGAGCAGGAAGGACTTATTGTTAACAGAGCGGGTATTTAATAGAGCCATGCTGAGTGAGGTGGAGGAATCAGAAACCACAGAAACAGCTGGAGTTAGTTGACATCAGTTAGCAGGGTTAGATCCACGGTGTTTATAAAAACCACTTATGGAGGGAACAGGAGGAGAAACCACTGAGAAATGAAGATAAACCGACCTTAAAAAACTTGGACGGAGAAACCGCGCCGCAAAGCGGCCTGGCGGGAATGCGGAAGTGGCGCTCAGGTCACCAAACAAAGGACAAGAAGCCAGAAGATCACGCCGATGTTTACTAGATAAACCACGCTTTAAGAGAAGTCTTATTCTCACCTGGATTCCTGCTCATTTACTTCTTTTCCTCCGACGTTTTCCCGAGACCAGACAAACATCGCTTGAGGCGTCCTGGTTGCAATCGTCGTTTGGTTCCGGGCCAGTGCGCCACTCAGATAAACAAACAGGATTGTACGTCCTCGGTGCATCTTGGGCGATCGTGAACGAAAGGAAGGATCAAAGAGTCTGGCGATCATAGGAGATGGTAGCAGGGACACTACTGAAGAGGATCGCAGACAGGAGCAAGGTGGAAAAGAGGAGGTTAGTGGAGAAAAGTTTGAAAAAGTGGCCGGTGACCGCGGTTAAGCCAAGCACGGGCGCCATCTTGTTACCGACCGGAAGCGGAAGTCGGACCGAACAGGGTCGGCCCGATGAATGGTTCTAAAGCTGTGGAACCAGGTGTCCAGTAGAACCTTTCAGACTGAGTCAGAAGCACAAACAACAGTTTTAGTTGAAAACATAGTCAGATTTATAACAATCTGCACACTAAAGGTTTGAGTCTCCATGATTCCTCTGGTTCCTGCAGCTGACCCCTGACCCCTGATCAGGTTTCTGGGTGTAGACCAATCTGAGTCATTCTAGTCCAAAGTGTTCTGTGATCTGTCTTGTGAGACATCTGGGTTAATGTTAGAACATGTGGAGCTTCGGCTTTTTGACTGAAACATCGCCCTTTCTGCCGCTCCTGTCTCTGGTTCTGATTGGATCATTTCCATCAGCCGATCTGGCAGGTTCTGTGTCGACCTCATTAATAATTCAGAACTGATCCTTGCCTGTTCAGACTTTCACTGCAACCCAAGCTGCTTGTTCCTCTGCCTAGAAACGGAACGCCAGCAGCCTGAAAAGGGGTGGACCGATCTGGGTTCTTGATCTGGAGGCCGTCAGAACGATGAAAGGCTTACATCACGGCCCGGCCGCTCCGGCCATCGAAGGATTGTCGGCTAGCAGCGCCTACACCACGCTCAGGATGATCCCGACTCTTTTCACGTGTCGTTCCACAGACGTGGAATGACCTAACAAGCACCACCAGAACAGGGCGTCCTTGTTGAGAAACTCCTGAAGACCCAGCTCTTCAGAGAGCATCTTCTAAACCAGCACCCGTCCCCCTCTCTACTGCACACTCCATGTTCACTTCCCTCTAGGATTCATTATGCTGCCTCACTGCCACCTAGGACTGACTGATCAGTGCTTGTTGTTAGCCTCAAGGACAACCTGCTGCTTCATCATCACCTGAAAGTCTCTTTGGACAAAAGCGTCTGCTAAACACATACTTAAATGACCCGCTTGTACAGCACCTTTCTGAGCCGGATTACTCCAAAGCGCTTTACCCTGCAGTGGTGGTGATGAGCTACTTGAAAGCTGCAGCTGCCCAGAAGAAGCACTGGTCCCTCCGACCACCAGCAGCAGACGCGGCTTCAGCAACTTGCCCGAGGATACCACATGCAGAGTCAGGTCTTAGACACAAAAGCAGACATGGAGACTTCTGACGTGAAGTTAGAGAAAGCCACATGACAAAGAATTACAGATGTTGATGTTTCTGACTCTGGATTCTCCGCGTTAGAACTTCTGAATGGCTGATCAAATTAAAATAATCCCAACGGCCTTAAAGCACATCAACGCGCTTTCCAACGAGGCGGGCTGTTACACGATGTTACTCCAAACATCGCTATAGAGAACCCAGCCTCACAGAAGAAACAGAGCCAACCACAGCGGGAGAGCGGGGAACCAAACGGAGGAGACGATCTGGTCATCTGCATCAGCAGCTTTATAAAACGATGGAAACCTCACACAGAAAATCCACCTGGGTAGTCAGGTGACCCAGAAGGCTGTTTCTGTCAGTAGGAGGGCCAGATCACAGCCACGTTGTCTAACATGAAATCTCAACTGTTTACTAGAAGATTCAGCTTCCTTCCAGCGTTAAATCAATATTCATTTAGCTGGAAATATAATTTATCGGTGCAGAATAGGTGATGTTTGCTCATTAAATGTTCAGATTGTAAGACCTTTTGTGTGGCTTATTGATCTTTATAGTGCAGGCAGAAATGCTGCGATGACTGAGTGAGGGTTATTACTGCAGACCTGCTGCAGTCGGGTTCACACCACAGGTCAGAGTTTAAACTGTTTACACAAGTCTGTTTTAGTTCCTATTTAAATGTAAACGTTTCTAATCTGTTTCCTTTTATTTTTTACATTTAAGCTGCATTTTACAGGATCAGCAGCATCAAGCAAACTTATGGCCATATTTGCAGTATTCTGGAAATGGTGTGTGTGTGTGTGTGTGCTTGTCTTATAGCTTTAAGTGGACACATTTGACCTTTAACCTGTACTATGTGGACATTTGTACACGGTGGGGATATTTAGCTGCTCCACGCAACGCCTAGCACCCTAAAAGTTCAGTTTTGGAGGTTTGGTGTGAATTAACTTTTGGTTTAGTTTAGGTTAGGGTTAGGAACAGTATTAGTTATGGTTGGGGTATGGGTTAAGGATAGTGGGGTCACTAAGATAAATGGAAATCGATGGAGGTGTGCGTGTGTGTCATAAGGAGAGACAGAGGTTGGTGGCAGAGCTCTCTGGTTCAGACGGAGATCATGGAACTGGATAAAGCAAAAAGATCTCGGCTGACAGCTGTAGATCACACTGGATAACTTCCTGTGGTCGCACTTATTTGACTTATATTTTACACCTGTTAGGTGGGCTGTCTCTAATACGTCTATGTGGGTGCACACCTGTGCAATGACAATAAAGGATTTTGAATGATGAATTCATGAATGAGTGGCTTTTTAAGGCTAAACGAACAGACAGAAGGACATTTGGGTGTTCTCCCTTTTCATGCATGGTATCACCACCTGATATCATATGGAGCTAGGATTGGGACAATATTCAGTGTAACTTGTACCAAGTTTTGTAACTTGGAACATGTTTCATGACATGTAACTTTGGATTCGTAACTTGTAACTTTAGTTTTCTAACTTGTAATTCTCAATTTGTACTTGTATTTCTTGTTTTGTAACAGGAAATTTTCATTTTGTACATGTATTTTTTATTTTGTAAAATCAAACCTTTATTTTGTACATTTACTACTCAGTTTGTAACAATAAACATTCATTCAGAAACATGAAACTTTCGGTTTTTACCTAGCAGACTTCCAAAATATGTGTCATGAAACATGTTCCAAGTTACAAAACTTGGTTCAAGTTACATTGAATATTGTCCCAATCCTAGCTCCATAATATCAGAGCAGGACTCAGTGTTGGAAAATAAACAAAAATCGGACAACTTGGACTGGGATCAGGGGCAAACATGTGGGTGTAAGATCTCTAGATATAAGTCAGCTTTAAAAACTTAAAAAATATTATGTTGTTTGAACCCAAGGGTCTTATTATCTGGACTTTCAAACTTGTTGGACTGTGAATGTTTTAAAAATTTGCTCTTTTTTTTTAACTTTGAGCACTCGCTCCTTCAAAGGTCTCTGCACGGCCCTGGTGCTGCTAACCACTTAAACATTCTCCCTCTCCTGATAATAACTTTTTACTTTCCTTGACGTTGGATGTGCTACTACTAGTTTACCCGTTTACTTATAGATCCACTAGGATAAATACAATAAAGTTTATCTCTCACCAAATAGAATATTTACTAAGAAATCACAATATAACCATAGAAACACTACGTGTGTGTGTGCGTGCTTGCGGGTGTGAGTGTGTGTGTGTGTGTGAATTGAATGTCATCATGAGAGAGGAGGAGCATCCATCTGCTTCCATCATGCTAAGAAGAACCAGGATGGAGGCTGGGATCTGATCGCCTCTAGGAGGCACCAACAGGTAGGTAAACTCCTACTGAAATATTTGATGTCCCTCTAGACAACATCTGGACAGACCAGAACCTGCTCCTGGACCCAGAACTTCCAACTGGTTGGAGAACCATCAAAGATTCCACAGGAACATACTACTGGCACGTTCCCACCGGCACCACCCAGTGGCAGCACCCCTGCCTTACTGGGACATCAAAGCCTCACAAAACACAGGTGAGGACATGTGGGACCAGCTTACCTGCTTGTAGCTTACCTACAGTTGTCATTGGGACTACCCATAAACTTGAGTTTGGTTGAAAGAGTTTTCAGGAATATTGTTATTATTATCATTGATATTAAGATTATTATTATAATTAATTATTATCATTATTAGAATTATTACTATTACTATTATTATTGCTAATAATAACAATTATTAATAACAATTATTATTATTAATAATATTATGACAGTGCTAAAAGTAAATCTGTTTCGGGGGCTTTGACTCACTCACCTCTTCTTCTGTGGTTTCTCAGCTGGAGGACTCAGAGGATGATATTCCCACCACCATAGAAACAGAGGGAGCAGCAGACAAGTGAGTTTTACACACACACACACACACACACACACACACACACACACACACACACACACACACACACACACTGCTGATCACAAATGAATATCTGCCATCTCCAGGTCTTTGTGGCACGAGGACTTTCTGACCAACCGTGACCCCAACTCACAGGTGAGTCAGCAGGTGAACCAGAATTACTTACAGTAATGATTAACCCCCCCCCCCCCAACACCACCAAAAACAATAACAATAATTATTGCTATTAGTGTTAATTATCCATCCATCCATCCGTTTTCTGAACCCGCTTTGTCCGCACAGGGTCGGGGCGGGGGGGCTGTTGCCTATCTCCAGCGGTCAACAAGCAATCAGGTGGGGTACACCCTGGACAGAGAGCCAGTCTATCGCAGGGAACACACAGAGACACACAGGACAAACAATCAAGCATGCACACTCACACCTAAGGACAATTTGGACCGACCAATCAACCTAACAGTCATGTTTTTGGACTGTGGGAAGAGGCCGGAGTACCCGGAGAGAACCCACGCATGCACAGGAAGAACATGAAAACTACATGCAGAAAGACCCCAGGCCAGGAAGCAAACCCAAGACCTTCTTGCTACAAGGCAACAGCTCTAACCACTGCGCCACTGCGCAGCCGTAGTGTTAATTATGATTAGCATTATTATCATTATTGCCGTCAGGCTGAAGAAGGAGGCCTACAGGGCGTGGCTGGTCTGTGGGTCTCCGGAGGCAGCAGGCAGGTACCGGATAGCCAAGCGGGGTGCAGCAGTGGCAGTTGCCGAGGCAAAATCTCGGGCGTGGGAGGAGTTTGGTGAGGCCATGGAGAAAGACTATCGATCGGCTCCAAAGAGGTTCTGGCAAACTGTCCGGCGCCTCAGGAGAGGAAGGCAGCAACTCGCTCACACTGTTTACAGTGGGGATGGGGAGCTGCTGACGTCAACTGGGGCTATAGTCGGGCGGTGGAAGGAATACTTTGAGGAGCTCCTCAATCCCACCTATGCGTATTCCGAGGAGGAACCAGAGCCGGGAGACCTGGGGATGGACTGTCCAATCTCGGGGGCAGAAGTTGCTGAGGTAGTCAAACAACTACACAGCGGCGGAGCCCCGGGGGCGGATGAGGTTCGTCCTGGGTATCTCAAGGATATGGATGTTGTAGGGCTGTCGTGGTTGGCACGTCTCTGCAACATTGCGTGGTCATCGGGGGCAGTTCCTGTGGCAGACCGGGGTGGTGGTCCCCATCTTTAAGAAGAGTGACCTGAGGGTGTGTTCCAGCTATAGGGGGATCACACTCCTCAGCCTCCCCGGAAAGGTCTACTCCAAGGTACCGGAGAGGAGGGTCCGATCGATAGTTGAATCTCAGATTGAGGAGGAGCGTCCTGGCCGTGGAACTGTGGACCAGCTCTATACCCTTGCAAGGGTGATGGAGGGGGCATGGGAGTTTGCCCAACCAATCCACATGTGCTTTGTGGATTTGGAGAAGGCTTATGACCGTGTCCCCAGGGGCACCCTGTGGGGGACGCTCCAGGAGTATGGGGTGGGTGGCTTTCTGTTAAGGGCCATTCAGTCCCTTTACCAGAGGAGCGTGAGTTTGGTCCGCATAGCCGGTAGTAAGTCTGACCTGTTCCCAGTGAGGGTTGGACTCCGCCAGGGCTGCCCTTTGTCACCGGTTCTGTTCATTACCTTTATGGACAGAATTTCTAGGCACAGCCGTGGTGTGGAGTGTGTCGAGTTTGGTGGCAGGAGAATCTCGTCTCTGCTTTTTGCTGATGATGTGGTCCTCCTAGCTTCATCCAGCTCTGACCTTCAGCTCTTGCTGGGTAGGTTCGTGGCCGAGTGTGAAGCGGCTGGGATGAGGATCAGCACCTCCAAATCTGAGACCATGGTTCTCGACCGGAAAAGGGTGGCTTGCCACCTCCGGGTCGGGGGAGAGGTCCTACCTCAAGTGAAGGAGTTTAAGTATCTCAGGGTCTTGTTCACGAGTGAGGGTAGGAGGGATCGGGAGATCGACAGGCGGATTGGTTCGGCGTCTGCAGTGATGCGGACGCTGAGCCTATCTGTCGTGGTGAAGAGGGAGCTGAGCCAGAAAGCCAGGCTCTCGATTTACCGGTCGATCTACGTCCCAATCCTCACCTATGGTCATGAGCTTTGGGTAATGACCAGAAGAACGAGATCGCGGATACAAGCGGCTGAAATGAGTTTCCTCCGTAGGGTGGCCGGGCTCAGCCTTAGAGATAGGGTGAGGAGTTTGGACATTCGGGAGGGACTCGGAGTAGAACCGCTGCTCCTCCGGATCGAAAGGAGCCAGTTGAGGTGGTTTGGGCATCTGGTCAGGATGCCTCCTTGACGCCTCCCTGGGGAGGTGTTTCGGGCATGTCCTGCCGGCAGAAGGCCCCCGGGTCGACCCAGGACACGTTGGAGAGGTTACATCTCCAATCTGGTCCGGGAACGCCTTGGGGTCGTGCCGGAGGAGCTGGTGGAGGTGGCCGGGGAGAGGACGGCCTGGAGCTCCCTAGTTCGGATGCTGTCCCGCGACCCGGAGAAGCGGAGGAAGACGATGATGACGATCATTATTGTTGTTATTATTATTATAAAATATAATTGTTATTATGAGAAATTATTATTATTAAAAATAATTATAATTAGTATTAGTATCCTTATTATTGTCATCATTGTTTTTATTATTATTAAAAATAATTGTTATTAGTAGTATTATTATTAATTAGCATCAAATGTTATTATCATCATTGTTGTAATAGCTTTATTAGTAGTAGTAATATTAATTATTATTATTATGTGACAATATTATTAAAGAGAAAGTTCCAGTAAACCTGTGTTTCTCCTACAACAGCGTTTTTTCTGAGGCTCCACTCAGAACCCCCCCCCCCAGCCCCCAGCCCTAATCGGACTGATCTTGTCTCTCTGCAGTGCTTCTCCGTGCGCTCTCTCGGTTGGCTGCAGGTGGAGGAGGAGGACCTGTCGCCTGGTCGGAGCAGCCTTGCCGTCAGTAACGTCATCCAGCAGCTGTCTCATGGCAGCAGCTCTGAGCCGAGAGACGGGTCCGGCGCCTCGGGGGAGGTGAGAATGATGTCTCCGTCTACTGGGGCATACCTGTTGCCGCACCTGTCTGTCTCACCAGTCCCACATGTCCACTCCCGTCTTTATGTAAAGAGGACGATTCGTCAGGCAAAAAAAGCTTAAAGCATCATTTCATTTTCATTAGTTTCTTACTGGAAAAATCAAGTAAACATTTTTATTTGCTCTTTCTGTGAGTTTGGATCCTCCCACAATGCACTGCAGCATCATGAGCTGTTATGTCATCCCAAACCCGATGAAAACGTGGAGGACAGGAAGTTGTTTCTCACCAGCTCTCTTTGTCTTTGCAGAATCGGGAAATGATGCTGGTTCTAAGGAAAGATACCTTGACTTTAATGGACCCATTAGACCACACCCTCCTCCACCGTCAACCAATCATCAACATCCGTGTGTGGGGTGTGGGCTGCAACAACGGCAGGTCAGCCAATCACAGGTCTTTATCCTGCACTGAAGGTGCAGAAACAACCCCTCACCACTGGGGTCACAGCTTGAAACCATCAAAAACCAGGAGCCTCATTTATAAAACTTTGTGTAGAAAATTGACTAAAACTCTACATAAGTTCAGCAAAAAGAAAATTTACAAACACAAAACACGTTAGCTTTGGGTTAGCCAGGGTTAGCTTCAGGTTAGCTTGTAGCTAGTTCGACCGGGTGTCATCAGTTGATCCCAGCCTTACAGCCCCACCCTCAGCTCCTCCTCTCTTCCCTTTTGTGGAATTGTCTGGGCTTGACGGAACCCGTGACACGGTCAAAATGGCGGTGGTGGCCACCTCCCATTTTCCCTTCAAAAACTTGTTATTGGGGTCTATGGAAACCCATTGTCCATATATGTATATGTTGATGCCTCAGACACACAGCTGACAATGGCTGAGTCATCTGAGATCATCTGGAGGTGACGGCTGCTGGTGTTGTAGGTGAAGTCCAAGGTGCAAATGGTGAAAAGAAAGGGTGAGAGCACCGTACCCTGTGGAGCTCCAGTACTGCACACAACCACCTCAGATGTACAGTTATGCAGCCTCACGTAACAATGTGATGAATGCATATAA
The DNA here is from genome assembly GCF_043380555.1 of Nothobranchius furzeri. Taxonomy (NCBI): domain Eukaryota; kingdom Metazoa; phylum Chordata; class Actinopteri; order Cyprinodontiformes; family Nothobranchiidae; genus Nothobranchius; species Nothobranchius furzeri. The sequence goes on along the minus strand of NC_091750.1, from coordinate 26,971,158 downwards.
TTAAACATTATCAGAGGTTTTTCACAGGTAATCATGAGAACTGAGATGGAAACCTAGGCTGGAGCATAATGTCGGCATGGTGCTGTGGTGCACAGGGGTTGCTGGTATTTCAGATCTACGGGGAACATTTAATGAAAATACTTAATTTAATCAAAAAGGCTTTAGATGTTTTATTGCCCACCGGCGGCACCGTATTGTTGCCGCTTTATAAATGAGGCTCGTGGTTGTCCATCAGCTGCTGAGGTTTATGGGTATTGTAGTACTAAGCTAAGTCCTTAATTCTTTCTGCATGCCTAGGAATGAAAATCAAACTCACCTTTTTATTTATTACCTGAGCGTCACAATAACACTGCCTTTATTTCTTTGCCCACGCCCACCCTCACCTGTACAGGGACAGGTAAACCATCAACACTCACAGTGATGTGTCACAGTTTGACCAGTATCAGGGTCAGTCACTGGTTATTGATTTTCCATGGAGTGAGACAGTAAAAATATTTGGACACTTTGACAAAAGGTTGAAATCGAACATAGAAGTAAAAACTGAATGTCAAATCTGTAAAAAAAAAAAAAAAAAAACATGAAATAAAAATTGAAAGTTGTTTTTATCCTGAAAATACTTTTAAGTCAGTTGCTTTTTGTATTAGATTTTTCTTCAGTTTTCAGATTTGTGTTTAACATTTTTAACAGTCATTTTACTCTCACCCAAAGACTCCTTATGAAGAAAAACATAAATGGAAACCATGTTCTTCAAAGACCTCCTCAATCCCACCGGCATGTCTTCCAGTGAGGAGGCAGAGTCTGGGGACTTTGAGTTGGACTCTCCAATCTCTGGTGCTGAGGTCACTGAGGTGGTCAAAAAGCTCCTCTGTGGGGGTGGATGAGATCCGTGCAAAGTTCCTTAAAGCTCTGGATGGTGTGGAGCTGTGTTGGCTGACGCGGCTTTGCAATACTGCGTGGACATCGGGGGCAGTTCCACTGGTCTGACAAACTGTGTGTGTGTGTGTGTGGGGGGGGGGGGGGTTGCCATACTTAAAAAGGGGGACCGCAGGGTGTGTTCCAACTAAAGAGGGATCACATTCCTGAGCCTCCCTAGTAAGGTCTATTCAGGGGTTCTGGAGAGGAGGGTCCATCGGATTGTCGAACCTCGGATTCAGGAGGAGCAATGTGGTTTTCGTCCAGGCCGTGGAACACTGGACCAACTCTGTACCCTTAGGGAGGTCCTGGAGGGTGCGTGGGAGTTTGCCCAACCAGTCTACATGTGTTTGTGGATTTGGAGAAGGCGTTGGACCGCATCCCTTGAGAGGCCCTGTGTATGGGGGGAGTATGGGAGTACCAGGCCCTCTGATCCGGGCTGTTAGGTCCCTGTGTAACCAGTGTCAGAGTTTGGTCCGCATTGCCAGTAGTAAGTCCAGCTCATTTCCGGTGAGAGTTGGACTCTGCCAAGACTGCCCTTTGTCA
>NC_091750.1:26959700-26962200 GCF_043380555.1 Nothobranchius furzeri | reverse complement strand
ACATCTTTTTCTGGCCCCTCCTCCTTCTTCTAACTACCACTACTTCTAAACTCTTCTCATTCTGCCCCTCACTGGCCCTGCCTCCTCTTTTTGGCTCCTCCCCATCCTAACTGCCCTTCCCCCTGCTAACTCCCTCTCTTTTTTTCTGTACCCATCTCCTATAAGTTCCTCCTCCTCCTCCATGCCCCTCCTCCAGCTAACCCATCCTCTTTATGGCCCTCTGACCCAGTGATGTTTGGTACTGTTGCAGGTATGGAGGTGTTGAACCACGCCATAGAAAGCATCATGAACTCTACGGACCAGGTCGACTGGGAGCCTGCGGTGATCCATGTCACCGACAACGTTCTGTCTTTATTCTGGAAGGAGGAGGTATTGTCTACCTCACCATTAACACTTGGGTCAAAGGCCGCTTCTACTGTAGTATACCAACCTCGTCTGCTGCTGACAGGATTGTGAAAAGCCCCTCTGGGAGTGTCCGGTACGATTCCTCACCTTCCTGGGCGTTGGTCATGACAGCCACACCTTTGCCATAATTGTTGACGGTGGTACGCAGCAGTTCGAGTGTCACGTGTTCTGGTGTGAACCTGATGCAGGAATCCTCTCCGAGGCTGTCCAGGCTGCGTGCATGGTGAGGAGTAAGCATGTCTGCCTCAGATTAGAATTGTCCTGCAGGTAAAGGTGCTTCAGAACATTAAGGTCCAAACCAGCATTAAAGCTGCAAGGACAAATTAGGAAAACAGATTAGCTTAAACCTTTGTTCATGCCTGCTGACATTGCTCTAACATATATAAATATATTGTAGGGATCCAAAACTATGACAAAAATTAAAGAAGTGGTTCTCCCACATTTGTCTAAAACCTCAGTCCAAAAGCAACTACTGGAACATCTGGTTGTGGGTTTAACCGTCACACTCACCTGGGTCCTCCACTCATTACGTGTTTGCACATGTTTAAACCAAAAACCCGCGACTGGTGTTTAGCACTCTCTCGTTTACTGTGGCGGACATTGCCTGGGGTGATACCTGATTGGAAGTGTTGGGATTTTAAAGCTAGCATGTTCTGTAACTTTGTTATTGCAGCTTTAATGAAATCAAAGTTAAAAAGAAACATTCTGTGCAGCCATCTGGTGGTCAACCAGTGACACCATAAACAGGAAATGATTGTAAAGGAAGAAACTCGGTTTCTCTTATGATGAATTATATAAATGGAAACCATGTTCACTTGCCCAGGCGGACGTGGGTCACCGGGGCCCCCCCTCTGGAGCCAGGCCTGGAGGTGGGGCACGTTGGCGAGCTCCTGGTGGCCGGGCTTTCACCCATCGAGCCCGGCCGGGCACAGACCGAAGAGGAAACGTGGATCCCCCTTCCCATGGGCTCAACCACTCGTTATTGGACTTCTGTGCCAGTCATGGATTGTCCATAATGAACACCATGTTCAGACATAACGGTGCAGTGTTTCCCTTACATAGGCGTAGCTGTGGCGGCCCACCACGGCTGAAATCCCAGCGCCACGCCCAAGGGCGTCAGTTTGTTTTCAGAATGGCTGGGCACAATAACCATAAACTTGAGTGGGGTTTAAAAATTGCTGGGGACAATAAAGTAGGCTAGCACAGGGGTCGGCAGTCCGCGGCTCTGGAGCCGCATGCGGCTCTTCCATCCATCTGATGCGGCTCTCTGTGCTTGTAAAATAATGAATGGATATTTAAATAAAAAGCTTTATATTTTACTGCATTAATTTTACATCTGTATGCCAATTCTAAATGTAAAGATTGTCTGCGTAAACCTGAACAGGTCCAACCCGGTCTTACTGTGAGACCGGGTTGACGCGTCACGCTTGTGCGTAATCATATGGGCACTTTATGAGCTGAAGGATGTGAGATTCAGGGCTTCTCCTCAGACAGGTTCCTGGATGCGTCGCCACATTGGAGACAGGAACAAGCACTATTCAGCCAAAGTTTCATAATCAGGTTTGGCAGTGTGAGTGTCCTGTCACAGTGTCTCGATAGATAATGCGCCCTGGCCAAGGGGTTGTCCCTTTGGCTGACTGGTTAGAGCGTATGACTCTCACCCGGGAGTCTGGGGATCGAAACGCACTCGGGCCCTCGTTTCATTTGACTGTTTATTTTGACAGATGAACTCAAGGATGTTGGCTGTTTTGAAAGAATTACCCCGACGCACACGGATGCGCATGGATGAGCTGACATTTTAATTGTTAACGCACATCGCGGAGGTAAAATATTCCCATCAGAACATCAGAGCTTTATACTGGACACTGTGTTCAGCGCGGCTCGGAGCGCCCACGGTGGACAGTGAGCTGAAGATCTGGGGTTCACAGCGCAGCGCAGAACCACGGCGCATGCGATAAGATTTCCTCCCACTGAAACAGTCTGGAAACCCTGTCTCTCTGAGGGATGTGTCACTTGGAAAAATGTTCTTTTTATGAAATTATGAAACTTTGGCTGAACAGCGCTTGTTCCCGTCTCTAATATGGAGACGCATGAC